>NW_025351305.1:0-3961 GCF_016433145.1 Gracilinanus agilis
CTGCCTAAGACTGCAGTAAATCCTGGAACACCAGCTTAGGAAAGTCCATAGTGTACCCAGTTGTTTCAAGCTGAAAGGAAGACCCAGAGCCCCTGTCCTACATGAAAGTGAGGAATTAAACCCCAGTTCAAGGCAGTCCTCAGAGTCCCTGACCAGTATCAGCCTACAGCAAGCACTAAAGCCACTGCCCAAACCGATGGGAAAACCCTGACCCCCATTATGAGTTAACTCATAGTGTCTGAACCCTACAAGCCATCAATGGAACATGAGGTAGACCTAATCAGCAGTGAGAAGTGACTTTCAGGGCTCCCAGTGCACAAGCTTTCATGCCACCTTAGAAGAACTAAAACTTGCATGAAAAAGGAACTAAAAAGGAAATAAAAGGGCAGCAGTGAGTAAAAACTGAAGTTTAAGGGAGCAAGTACTTCTTCTATCATAAAAACAGAATGACCTCCAGGAAGTGATGCAGAGTGAAAGGAGCAGAACCAGGAGAACATTGTGCACAGAGACTGATACACTGTGCTACAATCAAACATAACAGACTTCTCTACTAGCAGCAATACAAGGATCCCAAGCAAGGCTGAGGGACTTCTGAGAAAGAAAAATAGACACATTTAGAGGAAGGACTGTGGGAGGAGAAACACAAAATTAAAACAACTGATTGAACACAAGGGCTGATAGGTAGATTAATGGGGATGAAGACACTAAACATTAACTCTAGTCCAACCATCAATAATATGGAATTAGTTCTTAATCAATGATACATGTAAAATCCAGCGGAATTGTACATTGGCTACAGGGGGTAGGGGAGTTTTGGAGAGAGGGAAAGAACGTGAAACATGTAACTGGGAAAATATTAAAAATAACAAAAAAATAATAAAAGACTCAGTTTTGACCTCTTACAGTTACACAGTGCTTTTCCTCATCTTTTATATTCTGCAACTAACAAAAGTTGTTTTACTTAAATTATTTTTATTTTTCTATAGGACTATCTTAAGTATACCATCATATAATTTGCAAAAATGATAGATTGTTTTCCTATTTTCCTGTTCTTATTTATATTTCTTTTCTTATTGTTACTAATATAATTTTTAATATCATGGAATAATTATGATATTGACACCATGATAATGACCATTCTTGCTTCACTTCGTACTTTTCTGGGAGAACTTCCAATACTTCCTAAAAATAGATATCCCTTGTTCTTGGTTTTATAAATATACTTCTTATGATTTTAAGAAAAGTTCCTTTTATTCATATGATTTCTCATTGAAAAAAATAGGAATGAGGGTTGTATTTTGTGTCTTTTTGTGTCAACTGATAAAATTGTATTATATTTATTGTTTTGGGTGCTGAGATGGTTGATTATACTTACATTTGTCTAATATTTAACCAGCCTTGCATTCCTAATATAAAGCCTGTAAGACCAAAGTATGTGGCATTTATATTATATTATTGTATTCTTCTCACTTTTGTGTTATTTAAAACTCTTGAATCAATATTCATTATAGAAATTATTCTATAGTGTTCTTTCTCTGTTTTTCAATTCCCAGATTAAAGTATTAAAACAGTATTTATGTCATAGAAAAAATAAAGATACTATAAATAATGAAGTAGTATCAAGACTAACCATATGTTCTACACATGGTATGGCCTCTAATTTTTTTTTTTTACCCTTGTACTTCGGTGTATTGTCTCATAGGTGGAAAATTGGTAAGGGTGGGCAAAGGGGGTCAAGTGACTTGCCCAGGGTCACACAGCTGGGAAGTGGCTGAGGCTGGGTTTGAACCTAGGACCTCCTGTCTCTAGGCCTGACTCTCACTCCACTGAGCTACCCAGCTGCCCCTGGCCTCTAAATTTTTAAGGAAAAATTAAATGAACTTCAGGAAGAAATAGACAGTAAAACTATACTACTGGAGGAACTGAACGTTCACCTTTCAGATCTAGAGAAATCTTACCATAAAATAAACAAGAAAGAAGACAAGGAAGTAAAGTTGCAGGATACAAAAGAATCCCCTAAGATAATTAGCATTTCTATATATTACCAACAAAAGTCCCACAGCAGGAGTTAGAAAGAGAAATTCCACTTAAAATCACTTTAAACAAGATAAAATACTTCAGAATATACTTGCCAAGGCAAACACAGGAATTATAATATAATTACAACAAACTATACACACAAATTGTCAGATCTAAATAATTGGAAAAATATTCATTGCTCATGGGTAGAACAAGCTAATATAATATAAATCACAATTCTACCTAAGTTAATTTATTTATTCAATGCCATACCAACCAAACTACCAAATAATTGATTAAAAAATAATAACAAGGGGGCAGCTGGGTAGCTCAGTGGATTGAGACTCAGGCCTAGAGATGGAAGGTCCTAGGTTCAAATCCGGCCTCAGATACTTCCCAACTGTGTGACCCTGGGCAAGTCACTTGACCCACATTGCATACCCTTACCACTCTTCCACCTATGAGCCAAATGCACAGAAGTTAAGGGTTTAAAAAAAATAAAATATAATAATAACAACATTCATTTGGAAGAAAAAATGACCAAGAATATCAAGGGAACTAATAAAAAAATTTTAAGGAAGAGGCTTAGGATACCACATCTCAAACTGTACTATAAAGCTACAATCATCAGAACAATCTGATACTAGCTAAGGAATAGAATGGTTGATCAATGGAATAGAATAGATATACGATATACAAGGGTAAATGACCTTAGCAACCTAATGTTTGATAAACTCCAAAATGCCAGCTTTTGGAATAAGAACTCACTCTTCAACAAAAACTTCCGGGAAAATTAGAAAACAGTATGGCAGAAGCTAGATATAGACAAATATCTCACACTCTACACCAACCTAAGGTCAAATTGCATATATATGATTTAGATATGAAGAGTGACATCATAAATAAATTAGGGGAAAACAGAATCGTTACCAGGCAGATCTAAGAAGAAGATAATTTATATCTAAATGGGAGATAGAGAGTTGATTATATTAAATTAAAAAGATTTGTACAAACAAAACCATTCTAACAAAGATTAGAAGGGAAATAACAAACTGGGGAAACATTTTATAACAAATGTCTCTGATTAAGGTCTAATTTCTCAAATTTATAAGACTACAAGCCATTCCCCAACTGAGAAATGGTCAAAGGATATGATGAAGCAATTTTCAGATGAAAAAACCAAAGGCATAAATAATCATATGAAAAAATATTCCAAATCACTCTTAATGAGAAGAATGCAAATTAAAACAATGCTGAGATACCATTTCACACTTATCAAATTGGCCAATATAGCAGCAAAGGAAAGCAATAAATATTGGAGGGCATGTGGCAAAATAGGGTCACTTATGCAATTATGGTGAAGGTGTGAACTAATCCCACCATTCTGCAAAGTAATTTAGAACTATACCCAATGAACTATAAATCTGTGCTGCTACTACTGCAAAGAGGTAATAAAAAAAGGGGGGAACAGACCTATTTGTACAAAAATATTTATAGTAGCTCTCTTTGTAGTGGCCAAGAATTGGAAATTGAGGGGAAGTCCATTAATTTGGGAATGACTGAAAAAATGGTGGTACATGTTGATGATGGCATAGTATTGTACTATAACAAATGATAAGCAAGATTATTTCAGAAAAATCTGGAAAGATCTGCAGGAACCGATGCTGAGTAAAATAAGCATAAGAGGGAGAATATTGTACACAATAATAGCAATTTTAGATGATGATTACCTGAGAAAGCTTGGCTACTCTCAGCAAGGCAATGATCTGGCATAATCCAGAGAGACTTATGATGGGAATGCTATCCACCTCCAGAGAAAGATTTGTTGGAGTCATTTTTCTCAGCAGTATATTTTTTTTTTATTGTGAGAGTTTGGTTATGTATAACTTTGGTCTTACAACAATGACCAGTATAGAAGTGTGTTTTGCATGACAATTAAAAA
>NW_025351306.1:0-4575 GCF_016433145.1 Gracilinanus agilis
GAAAGGAAAGGAAAGGAAAGGAAAGGAAAGGAAAGGAAAAGATGATTAGGATGGGAAAATAAAAGGGAAGGTGTTCCAGGATGCTTGCTTCTTGGAAGGAAAGCTATAGCAAATTCAGACAGTATACTAAAAAGCAGAGATATCCTCTTATTGGAAAAGGTCTGTTTAGTCAAAGTGTTGTGGTTGTTTTTTTTTCCTACTAGTAATGTATAATTGTGAGTTGGGCTATAAGAAAAGCTGAGCACCACAGAATTGATGCTTTCAAATTCTAGTGCTAGAGAAGACTTTTGAGAGTCTCTTGGACAGCAAAGAGATCAAATCATTCTATCTTTAAAGAAATTAATTCAACAGGGCAGCTAGATGGCCCAATGACTAAAGAGTCAGGCCTAGAGACAGGAATTCCTTGGTTGAGATCTGACTTCAGACCCTTCCTTTCTGTGTGACCTTAGACAAGTTACTTAACCCCAGTTGCTAAGCCCTTACTCCTTTTCTGCCTTAGAATCAATACATAGCATTAATTCTAAGATAGAAGGTAGGGGTTGGATTTTTTTAAAAACTCTTACATTCCACCTTAGAATCAACACCATATATTTGTTCCAAGAAACAAGCTGTAAGGGCTAAATGATTGCAGTTAAGTGACGCCCAGCATCACACAGTTAGGAAGTGTCTAAGGTCAAATTTGAACCCAGGACTTCTTATCTTTAGGCCTGGCTCTCAATCCAATGAGTCAGATAGCTGAGCTGCCCCAAGGAGTTTTTTAGAAAAGAGAAAAGTAGAAATTAATTCAGACTATTCATTGGAAGGTCAAATACCAAAGCTGAAGTTTAAGTACTTTGGCCAACCTAATGAGAAGGCCAAACTCACTGGAAAAGACTGGTTCTGGGAAAGATTGAAGGCTATAAGGAGAAGGTGTGGCAGAGGATGAGAAGGATAAATAGTGTCATAAAAACAATGAACGTGAACTTGAAAAGATGTTGATCTAGTAAAAGACAGAAGGGCTTGGTGTGCTATGGTGATCCATGGAATCACAAAGTCAGAGAGGGCTGAACAAATGAGCAACATTCCAGGGATAAGGAATAGCCAAATACATGGTTTGAATAGGGCAGTGATGGAGAACCTATGGCACAGGTACCAAAGATAGCATGCAGAGTGCTCTCTGTGGGCATGTGGCCACCTCCCCCCACCAGAGTTAATCACTAGAAAGACAGAAAGACTCAGGCAGAGCTGCTCCCCTCCCCCTCTCCATCATGCCTGATGATTTTTTCACATCCTCCACCCCTCTGCCCAGCAGCTCAATGGGAGCCCATGGGAGTAAGGTGGGCAGCTCACAGGCAGCAGAGCTGGAGGGGAGCAGAATACTCAGGCCACTCCTCTCCCCCTCTCTACACTCATTGAGGACATTCCTCACTTCACTCACCCCTCTGACCAGCAGCCCAATGGGAACGCTTTACCCTGTGTGGGGCAAAGGGGGCAGGGAGAGGTACAAGTGTCCATAACTAGTACATGTCAGAGATAGGATTTGAATTCATGTTTTCCTGGCCCCAAAGCCAATTCTCTATTCACTATATGATTGTTGTTAATGTTCAGTCATTTCAGTCATGTCCAACTCTTCATGACCCCATTTAGGGTTTTATTAGCAAAGACACTGAAGTAATTTGCCATTCCAATTCACTCTACAGATGAGGAAACTGAGGCAAATGGGGATAAATGATTTGCCTTGGGTCACACAGCTTGAAAATGTCTGAGATTGGATTTGAACCCAAGAAGATGGATCTTCCTGACTCTAAGACCAGCCCTCTATCCACTGTGTCACCTAGAAGTCCTCCACTATGTGACATTACCTCTGTCAATAGTTTGACAGCAAATTTTGATAGGGAAAAAGTGCATGTATGTAGGCTTGAGGGGATGAAAGCACTGAGGATCTGAATGACAGGGGTGTTAGTTACTGAAAAGAGCAAAGGTTTCCTCCTCTATGAAGCCTTCCCTCATTTCCCCATCCTATCAGGCAAAAATAACATGTTCCAAACTGCCTAGTCCAGCTACATTTTCATATTTTACTTAATACTATCCATAGATACTGGTTTACATCTTAGTATAATGGATTCCATGCTGGACTTGTCCAAATTCTGCCTTAGATACTTACAAGAACCTGGTCAAGTCACTCACATTCTCTGAATGTAAATACCCTGATCTGAAAAATGGGAATAATGATAGCACCTGCCTCAGAAGGACATTATGAATGAATTAATATAAATAAATGGCTTTGCCATCTTCAAAGTGGAATCTAAATGTGAATTATCACATAAAAAGGAAAAGGCCTTCCTCTTAGTTTACATGTCCAATCACAATAGATGCTTTGCTTAGGACTGCCCAGGGGGCAGTCAGTCAAATCTGATTCATCACCCACTCTTGCACACATGGGTTACAGACTTCCCCTACTTGAGAATTAAGTGGGGTTGTTTATATTTTTGGTGATTAGATCTAAAAAATGGGCAGGGTAGATTTAATCTCATTATCACAATCACCACCCCTTTTCTCCTCTCCCCTCCAGATTGAAAACTCCTCTAGGAACTATATTTTAATTCTACAAAGAACAAGATTAAATAAAGGCTAGCCCACTGGGCCTGGAGTAAGGAAGTGCTGAGTTTAAATCCTGCCTCAAATATTTACTGGCTGTTTGACCATGGGATGGGCAAGTCACTTAACCTCTTTTGCCTCAATTTCCTCAACTGAAAAATGAGGATGATCATGACATCTACCTTGCAAGGTTGTTGTGAGAATCTAGTTGGATAATATCTGTAAAATACTTAGCACAATGCCTGGTACTATATAAAATATATAAAACTATTCTTTTTCTTTGAATCCCCAAAAACACCAAATAGAAGATCCTGCATTTACAAAAATAGACTCAGTAGCTATTTGTTAAATAAATGAATTTTTCCCAAAGGGCTAAGTAGGAGCCTCAATCAGTGCACAGGGGGCTTCCTTTGAAAGTATTGGCATTTTATTCTGCCCTTGGCTTTGTCTGAATAACATAATAATTTTGAAAGAAATTGACTTGACTTAGTATGGAGGCCCAATTGCCCCAGCCGACTCTCTCTGTTCGTGAATTAGCACTCTGATGATTTCCACATGAAGAAACACAAAATTCATAGACAAACCACAATGAAAGCCACAAAAGAAATAACCACAAATTTTAATAATCATATAAATCATTTTCAACATGAATTACTAGAATACTAATTATTTTCAGAGAATTGTGAAGCTAAAAGGTCATCTAATCAATCCTCCTGATTTCACTTAAATCATTCTAGATGTAATAAATTATTTTAAATAGAGATTGACTATTATTGTTGCTGCTCTTATCATTACTGCTATTATTAGTAGTAGAAAAAAATTAGGAATTCTAGCACCTGGGTCTAGATGAGGAATGGAGGGAAGGGAGTGGAACATGTAGTGAACCTAGAAAGAGAGCATGACATCAGCAGTAAAAAGGTTACAGACCTGAGTAGGAAGTTAGACATGGCAAAACAAAGCCTGGAGAACTGCCGTGTGTTCATTGCACCATGGGTGGCTTTCCTATGAGACATTTGTAGTTGTGGACAGTCATGCCAAGGAAGAGTCTTTCCAGGAGTATGGCCTGTGCCGTGTGTAACACAAACAGTGTTAACTGCCCCTGTCTTGGCCGGTAGAGGTGTTGGCATCTCCTTGACTCTTGGATTGTTCCTGGAACATATGGAAGAAATGGTGGTCATTCATCCTATGAAACTCCCAGGCTGGCCTGCCTGGTGGCTGGATCATGCAAGGGAACTTGGCCAATTAATGCAAATCGGAGGGACAGTTTTGTAGGTTCCATGACATCTAGAAGGATGGATCCTTTCATTCTGTACCTCCATATTCCATATTTCTTTGACTCCTTTTCTGAGAAGCTATAAAAAAACCCTTTTTTGCAAGATTGTTAATATTGAAGCACTTTAATATTCTTTGAAGAAAACATTTATCTGTACAGAGCAATTCTAATTTTTTAAAAATCAGTCTCATTAGTTTATAACAACCAACTATTTATTGTTGTTATATCACAGTTTTTAAGTCATGTCTGACTCTTTGTACCCATTTGAGGTTTTCTTCTCAGAAATACTAGAATGATTTGCTATCTCCTTATCCAGCTCATTTCACAGATGAGGAACTGAAGTAAAAAGGATTAAGTGACTTGTCCAGAATCACCACAGGGATGATGTCTGAAGTCAGATTTGAACTCAGAAAGAGGAATCTTGGGGACAGCTAGGTGACTCAATGGATTGAGGGCCAGGCCAGGAGACATGAGGTCTTTGGTTCAAATCTGGCCTCAGAAACTTCCTAACTGTGTGACTTTGGGCAAGTAGTTTAATCCCTATTGCCTAGCCCTTATTATTCTTCTGTGTTGGAACCAATATACAGTATGGATTCTAAGATGGAAAAAAAAGAAAGAAAGAAAGAAAGAAAGAAAGAAAGAAAGAAAGAAAGAAAGAAAGAAAGAAAGAAAGAAAGAAAGAAAGAAAGAAAGAAAGAAAGAAAGAAAGAAAGAAAGAAAGAAAG
>NW_025351307.1:0-1906 GCF_016433145.1 Gracilinanus agilis
TCCTTCCTTCCTTCTTTGCTTCCTTCCTTCTTTGCTTCCTTCCTTCCTTTCTTCTTTCCTTTCTTCCTTCCCTCTTTTCTATCAATCTATTCATCTTTTGATCAATCTGTCTTTCTTTATTTGATGATCAATTTATCTCTCTATCACTCAATCCATATATGTATATATATGCAACATGCAACATACATATATACATACATGTATATGTGTATTTCTGTATGTGTTGATCCCAAGATAAGCTGCTCCCCAGTTCCAACGGGGCTGCTCTCCTGTTGGTGGAAGCCTTCCAAGCAGAGACCACTAAGACTCAAGGCCGACAGAGCTCTAAGCCATCTCAACAGCTTAAAATAGAATCCTTTTGCTCAGTCAGGTGGTGGGGAGAACATCTTGCATTGATTGCTTTAGAACTCACTTCTCACCCCACAGATGCAGAGAAATGGCTCTGAGAGGCAAGTTGTGCATTGACAGCCGCTGCGGCGTCTGATCTGGCCTGCGGATGCCTTGAAAGTTTTCTCTTTTTCCTCCTCTTCTCCCCCCCCTCAGCCCCCTCGCCAATATGCTGAGATTGGCAGTCTGGGCCAGGGCCTACTGAGCCAGGAATGTGGCACTCTCCTCCTTAGAGCGCGGTATCTAGCCGTGTTCATCTGTGCGGTTTAGTGGACGCTTGTGCCCCTTCGAGTACTTTCCTTCCATGAATTTGAGATTAGTGCTCTCTCTGTCTGCTTCTCAAATTCTGGGGCTTATTTCTTCCAGGTTGTGTTTTTTTTCTTTCTCCTGATGTTTCGGTTTATTTTGTTAGTTCCTCCAACTTTAAATATTTTGCTGTTCCCTGTCTTGCTGTATAAATGAGGCTCCTTGATGGATATTCTGGGGATCGCACTGGGTAGAATTGCTTTAAGTTTTATGAAAATAAATGTGTGATTTTTCTAGTGAAAAAAAATGCATTAGTCACTGAATAGCTTAGTAAAATTAACTTCAACACACGTTGAGCTCTTTTTCCTCAAGTCATAAACTCAAATAAGAAACTCTGTGAAAGCTTCTCGGCAGCCCTGGCCTCTTCACAGTAGCTGATTAATTAAAGCGTTCCCATTAAATTACGCTGTGATTATTTTTGAAGGTAACAGCCAGAGGCCAGACTGAGCCCCTTTGACTTGGTAGATGCAAACCAGACATACAGTATGTTTTGGGGCTGTGGGCGTCTTAGATCTGATGGAAAGCAGGAAATGAGAGAATCTGGCAGGGCTCTGTGGTCTGGCTCAGTGGAACCTCCTGACTTTTTTTTTTTCCTGAAATACATTCTTGTGCTGTAAAGGGCAAAGTGGAAACTTAGGTGCAAATCTGGATCCAGGGTGCTTGGGATGGATGCCTTAGAAGGCTCCCCCTTTAGGAATCAGAAAAGTGGAAGCTGAAGAAATTGAACTATTTATTCTTTTGTAGTTATCCCTGCCCTTTTTTGTTTGGAGGTAGAAAAATCAAGTGTGTGTGTGTGTTTTCCTGATGCTTGCTTTTTTTTTTTTTATATATAGCTTCATTTTTGTACCCATAGAGGAGGGAACAGATGGTAACCTTAAAAGAGAAAACTCAGTTCTGGGGAGGAATTGTATCTTTATGTACCTTTGCTTGAAACTCACAGATGCATGGCCTTCCTGGATATGTAAAAATGATTAGGGTAGAGAACAATTGAGTTTCTAATTAGGATTTCAAATCTCCAAGTCTCTGAAATGGAGATAGACATTTCTTTTCTAAGAGAATCCTACAAGAAACCAGTCTAATTCAGGGGAAGAAAACTCTCTGTTTTTCACTCACTTAAATGGCAATGTCACTCACTTAATTATTGTATCCAGATCCCTTTCAGAAAATCTTTTCTCTCTCTCTCTCTCTCTCTCTCTCTCTCTCTCTCTCTCTC
>NW_025351308.1:0-8373 GCF_016433145.1 Gracilinanus agilis
TGTGTGTGTGTGTGTGTGTGTGTATAATATATATATTTATTTTTTTCCCAATTGACTGCTTGCCTTCTAATCTTGGCTACATTAGTTTTATTTATAGAGACCCTTTTTTAATTTAATGTATTCAAATTTTTCCATTTTAGAACTCTTTAAATGCTTTCTATCTCTTTTTTATTTATAAATTCTTTTCTTATGCATAAATCTGATTTATAATAGGTTCCCTTTTCTTCTAACTTACTTAAAATATCTCCATTAATACCTAGGCCATATATCCATTTTATTTTATTGTGGTAAATAGGATAAAATACTGTTCTATATCTCATTTCTGCCAGACTGCTTTCTACTTTTCCCTACTATTTAAAAAAATTAAATTCTTACTTCCAAAAGTTAGATCTTTACATTTGTCAAACACAAGTTTACTATAATCTCTTACAGCTTCATTTCATGTTTGTTCTGTTACACTGGTTTGTTTTTCTGTTTCTTAGCCAGTACCAGATAGTTTTAATCATTACTACTTTAGAATACATTTCCTTTGATATTCTTGACCTTTTCTTTTTCAAAATGAATTTTATTATTTTTCTAGTACAATAGTATAAAATGTTGGTAATTTAATTGGGATGGCATTGATTGACTATTTATTTATGTAAGACTTCCATCAATTAACTATATTTCTCTAGTTATTGATATCTGGCTTTGTTTAAAATGTACTTTACAATTAAATTCATATAACTTCTGAGTTGTTTTGAGTTTTTTGGCAGACATATGGCTAGGTATTTTTTTCTTTAAAATTGGTTTTCTATTATTATCACATTTTGCAGGGCATTATTGGTGATATATAGAAATGCTAATGATTTTGGTTTGCTAAAATTGTTCATAGTTTCAATTATTTTTTCACTTGAATTTCTAGGATTATATATATAAATATACAAAAACTTTGCCTATAAAAAGTCAGTTTGGTTAATTCTTTACCCATTCTGATTCAATCTCTTTTTCTTCTCTTAATGATTTTGATAGCATTTCCAATACAATATCAAATAATATTAGTGATAATGAGGAGCTGTTTTTCACTCCTGCTTTTTCAAGGAAGGCTTTTATACCAGTCCCAGACTGATATTCATTATATATAATGTTTGCTAATGGTTTTAAGTATGTCCTTTTTATTCCAAGGGAAAATGCATTCATATCTATGCTGTCAACTGTTTTTAATAAGAATGAGCATTGTATTTTTTAAAAACTCTTCCTGCTTCTATTGATAATCATTTAATCTTTGTCATACTTTTGTTGATGTAATCAATTATGTTAATCATTTTTCTCATATTAAACAATACCTGAATGCCTGGTTTAAATGCTATTTGGCCATATTGTATAACCTCCATGATTTGTTTGATAATATTTTATTTCGGATTTTTACATTTATATTCATTAATAACATTTACCTATTATTTTTCTCTGTTTTTGGACTTCTTGCTTTAGATATAAGTACCTTGTTTGTTTCATAAAAGGAGCTTGGCAGGATTGATTCTTTACCAATTGTTATAAATAATTTATTTAATTTTGGAATTAGATCATCTTTAAATATTTAGTAAAAATCACTTGTAAATATATCTTGTCCTGATGCTCTTTTCTTAGGAAGTTCATTTATGGCTTTTATGTCTTTTTTCTAAAATAGATTTATTTAGAGTTTTGGTTTCCTAAGTATTCATCCATTTTACTGAAATTGTTAAATGTGTTACTATATAATTGGACAAGATAACTCCTAAAAATTGCTTGATTTCATCTTCAGTAGTAGTAAATTCACCCTTTTCATTTTTGAAGGTAGCGAATGTGTTTTCTTTCTCAATGTTGATCTGTTCATCTATTATCAGTTCCTTGTGTTTATGTAATTACTTTCCAGAGCCAAAGTCCAGACATAAATCTTATCACACAAAATCTTAGTGACATTCCCATGATCAAATTATTTCTTTGCTTTTAAATGTCTAGTTCTTTTCTTTGTTATTACTCATAATTTAGTCATTTATGTGAAAATATATAAGACTTTGAGATTTAATATTGGCTTTCTTTTTTAATGTTACCTACCATGAATTACTGGTTTTCTTCTCTGCTGTGCTTTTACTTCATTTGTACTTATATGAATTACTCTCTAGGGTACAAGGTATATATATATACACATATACACATATACTCATATATGTTAAGAGAAAGAGAATTTTCTTCCTCTCACTTTTTCTTATTTTAGTTTCACACCTTCTTAATTAGTTTTGAAAATAGTAATGCTGCTATATATTTAGGCAGTGTCAAGAACAGTATTTCTTGCTGGGCACAGCATCATATCTATTTCTTCTATGTAAAGAAATGGAATCTGTGAAAGAGTACAAGGCTTGATATGAAAGCTTGAGGTCCAGTATTATAATATTGTCATTCAGACTTAGGCTAACTCCACCTTGCCTAGCTTCCCATATGTGGTTGGGGAATAAGGCTCTCTTTACTATTCTGGATATATTCCATTAGACTACTGAAAATCTCTCTCTTGTTTATGTACATAGATAAATAGATGCCTTTGTACCCTTCTTCAGAGCGTCACAGATCACTACTATTAGTCTTTTCTTCTACTGACTTTTCCGGAATGATTTTGCAACTAAATTAAATTATCTTTACTTGCATTTTAATAATAATAGCAATACTCTCATTGATACTTGTTTACCTACAACATATAAAATAAAGAAAAAAGAAATCACATAAAATAATTCCTAAAATATTAATACCATTCTCATTCTAACTTTTAAGATCATACAAAAAGACACAGTAATATGTTCTAATTTATTTTCTAGTCAAATAATGTATTGCTGACAAATGCTTTTAAAATTATTTGTTTGTTACTTTGAAGTTCCCTAAATTATTAGGTTAATAAGCATTTATTTATCTTCCCCATAGTACATAATTTTCAGTGACTAAATATGCAAACAATAGAGTATCAAAAAAGAAAAGAAACAAAAAATTGGCTAAATTAAAATCTAGTGTTTATTACCTGTGTGATTTGGGACAAGTTCCTAAACCTTCCTGTACCATAGTTCCCTCACATTGAAGAAATGAAGGATTCAAACTAAATGCTCTCTGAGGAGATCTAGTTTTTGTTATTTTAGGATCTATTAATACTACCCTTTTCTTTACTGGGTGCTTTTAATTCCAATGATATATAAATGGCTGGCTTACCAGTCATTTATGCACTCATGGTGACCAAGAAATGACAATAAGTCACTACAGAAATAATTTTTAGGATGCCATAACTACTTGCAGACTTTTCACAAAAGTGATGGCCTTCTGCATATTTTCTGAGAGATTCTTTGCCTGTCAAGAATCATAAATACATGCAAGGACACAAAGGACATTCCTGCATTTTTTTTGTCCTTTTAAATGTACCATTGTTTTTGCTTTCTATTCTTCCCCTTTACATTCTTCCACCATCTCCAGGATGGAGTTCAAGGGGGAAATCAGGCTCAATCTTACTGCTGTGTCCTTTGCCCTCATAATTAGGATCATAATAAAGCAGCTCTCTTTCCCAGCAGCCAGTGGTTTTCAAACAAGCCCTACTGAAATAGCTTTAGGATCAGTGAAGTTTCATATTGAATGAAAGCTGCTATTGTCTTTTCAGCCAAGAGGATGCTTATCCAACTACACAGCCTTTGGAATTCTGTAAAGAAAAGTTTAAAAACAGAGGCAGAGAAAGAAAATACTGAATACACAGAAGCTAAAGATGATTTTGTCTCTCTCTTTGCCAGGGAGCATAAAAGCTAAAAATCCTGCTGTAGAAACGAACTTCATTTAAGTACGTAGTTAGTTATGCACCCTCATAGCTATATTAACAGCAGACTGTGCAAATGCATTGTTTCTCAGAGTTCTTTGATTAAAAGGAACAGTTGCCAGCTACAGCTGTAGTCAAACAAAAGCAGCAACAACATGGTAACTCTAGTGCTTGGGCCTCTCTCCCAATAATCTCTAACTCTTATTTGCAGTTGAATCATTCAATTCCAGTTCTAACAAACAGATGCCTCCAGTAAGAGGAGATTTTTTTGAAAAAGAACATTTTATTGCAGTGCTAAACATTTCTTCAAAATGCAAGTACCCTTGGATTATCTAAGAATGTCAACGAAGACAAAAAATCAATTACCTGAAGCTTGTCACTAAAGCAGTGGTAATGCACTTTTTTTTTCTTCTGAGAAATGGGTTTTCATGCTGTGCAGATGCAATCTCCTAAACAATTATGGGTTAAAATAATAATTGTATTCAAAAGAATAATATTTTGCCAGTGGGCTCTGACTGTCATGTCACGTCATTTCTCTTGATGGAGAAATAAATTACCTTAAATTACATTCAACTCATCATCATCATCATAATCATTATCATCATTAAAAAAGGGACAGAAAACAAAAGACAGAAGATAAATCTTTTTTCACTTAGCTGAATTCCAGAGTCTACATTTTGGCCCTAAATCAAAACGTATCTTTCATTGCTCCTAAAAAAGAATTTCATTTGTGTAATTTCAAATCCTATATAGTCATTAGAACAAATTGTCAAAAAACCACTTTCTAAAGTAATTGTTTTTTATATTTTCATAACAAAATTAAAATGTCACTAGTATCTTTAATTCACTATTTAAAGCATTCAGTCAATTATAAGAAAATTTGTTAGCAAATAAATCTTTAGCCAGACAATTTACAGAATTATAATTTCCTTAGTTAGATCTTTTTTGAAAACTGGAACAATGCTTAATAAAAAGTCTTGAACTTCCAAGGATTTATAGTTAAAATATTATTATTAATAAGATTCTGACTCAAAAGAAAAGAAGCTCTCTATATCATGGCTTTTTTAGTGCTTCTGTTACATTGTCTTTTCTACAAAGACATATGCGTGTATAGCTTAGTATATTATTATCAAGGAGACATAATTCTTAATGGAGGTTTTCTCAACAATAGCTACTGAGCATAGTGTCAGGGATACTTCTTTAGATTTCCTTTTTTTCTAAGCTGTTGTTGATTGTTTGTTCTGGCTGTGATTTCAATCTTTAACCCTTAAATCCAAAAGGACATAAAGTATTGAATGTTGCTGAAATGGGAAAAATTAAAGTATTATATTATACTCTTTTGATCAGTTTTATTGAATATTGAGTTTCACCATCACTATGATCTACACTTCTTGGATGAGCTCTTTGAGAGAAAAATTTTATTATTCTTGCCTTTTATTATTATTTTCATCATTATTATTTGTGTCACTATCACCTAGCAGAGTATTTGGCTTGCAATTAGAGGATGCAATTAATAAATTGATTGATACAAGAGATAGCAATTTTGGTAAGAAAATCAAAAATAGGTCCTGAAGTTATAAGTTGTACAAAATAATATCAAAACAGGTTAACTGAAATTTGACGCATCAATTAATTAGTGTCTTAATCAAGTTACCACTATCAGTCACATATTACATTTTATTACAAAGCAAAAGAAAAAGAGTTTTGTCCTCAAGGAGTTCACTTTTTAATGGGAGTGTCAGTATATACATATACATATACATATATATGTGTGTGTATTTTTATTATGATTCAGGCCTTTTTAGTCATGCCTGATTTTGAGGTTTTCTTAATAATGATATTGAAATGGCTTGCCATTTCCTTCTCTAGGGAACCTTATAGATGAGGAAACTGAACCAAACAGAATTAAGTGACTTGCCCAGGGTCACACAGCTAATAAGTGTCTGTGACCAGATTTAAACTCAGGAAGATGAATCTTCTTAACTTTAAGTCAGAACTTTATCCACTGAGCCACCAGCCATACATGTCTATACATACAAATATTATATATACATATATATATACAAATATGCATGCATACATATATATATACCACATACACATGTCAGAAAAATGTATGTGTGTGTTTGTGTTACATATATATATATATTACCTAGAATAAAGACACTAATTCATAGAGGGATAAGATATATCCTCTTTTAGAAAGGTAACTTCTTAAGCAGTCTTAAAGGAAGAAAGGGATTCTAAAATGTACAGTATAGTTGGGGACCATTGCAGGATGTAGCTAGTAGAAAGACAAAGTTATGTGAGATATAACTTCTTTGGTGAAGATTAGAGAGTGGAGCAGTCTGAATTTACATCCTTTTGTGATACCTTATAGGCAGAGTAAAGTATCCCTTCAGCTCCTGGTGATGTTCACAATGAAGTTGCTTGAATGTTACAGATTTCTATTTTAGTCCTTGTTCTTGCACAGAAATCTCTGAATCCTCTGTAAAACAAATTTTTGTTTTGTTTTGTTTTGTTTTTTTGCTGAGGTGGAGTCATCGGAAGCCAGGATTGCTCGCCTTTGTATTTGTTTTTTATTTTTTTCTCATAAAAAAGTCAATTCTTTTTTTAATATCTATTATGCATTAATTAATTAATTTACATTTTTTATTTTGAAGATTTTCCTCTAGTTACATATTTCATGTTCTTTCCCTCCCCCCTAACCCCCACTAACCCCACCTTAGCTGATGTACAATTCCACTGGGTTTTACATGTATCATTGATCAAGACCTAATTCCATATTATTGACAGTTGGACTATTTATCGTTTAGTGCTACATCCCCAATAATATCCCCATCAGCCCATGTGATCAAGCAGTTGTTTTTCCTCTCTATTTCTCCTCTCATAATTCTCCCTCTGAATGTGGCTAGTTTTCTTTCTCATAAGTCCCTCAGCCTTGCTCTGGATCCCTGCATTGCTGCTAGTAGAGAAGTCGTTTATGTTTGATTGTACCTCAATGTATCAGTCTCTGTGTACAATGTTCTCCTGGATCTGTTCCTTTCACTCTGCATCAATTCCTAGAGGTCGTTCCAGTTCACATGGAATTTCTCCAGTTCTTTATTCCTTTGAGCACAATAGTATTCCATCACCAGCATATACCACAATTTGTTCAGCCATTCCCCAATTGAAGGGCATATCCTCGCTTTCCAGTTTTTTGCCACCACAAAGAGTGTGGCTATAAATATTTTTGTACAAGTCTAAAAAAGTCAATTCTTAAAAAGTAGGAACTGCCCACATCCTCCCCTCCAGCATCCCTCAATCATGCCTCGTATCATTCTTTGTCCAGAGGAAGCAGGAAGGTAATGTAGGTAATCACCAAAGACTGCTCATTGGCTCATTGTGCTATCCAGTAACACTTGAGTAAGGGGCATCTCTGGAGTTTAGGTAGGAACATGCCCAGGGGTGAAAAGTTCAAGTTAAGGTTCTCCCTCAGTGTCGCTGCTCACTTCCCTATTGTCCCCACAGACTGTGAAATAATGCCAGATTAGGTCTCTTAAATCTCAATTCACTTTTGATCCAGTCTCAGGTGCTCACTAATTCCACTCTTATCACAGGGGGCTGGTCCTAATAGTTGCTGCAGAAAATGGAGTACAAAATAAAATCTCTTCATTCCATTTCATACAATATATTAAGCTCATTTTTGACAATGATGTTCATATGTAAAATAAAATTTTATACAAAATTATTATAACTTGAAGTCAGAACATATTTATATTTGTTAGAAAACATCACCACATGAATTCGTTGTGTTTGAGTTGTGAATTGGTCCAGTTATTCCGAATAGCAATTTTGAATTTTCTAAGAAAGTAAATAAAATATTCAAGGTTCTTAACTATTTTTTGGCTCATGGACTGTTTGACAGGATGATGAAACTTATAGAATCCTTAGAATAATGTTTTAGGTGTAGAAAATAAAATATGTTGGACTAGAAAGATAACTATATTAATTTGTAGTTATCAAAATATTAAGATGACAACAAAAAAGCAAGAAAAGTTCACAGAATCTACTTTAATAATCTTTGGATTAAAATATCCATATCTTTTAACCAAGTTATCTCATTAAACCTATATGCAGAAGGGGGTGAAGTCAGAAACCAAGGTCTTCTATATACCAAGATATTCCTAACTTCATGATGTGTATGTGTGTGTGCATGTGTGTTATCAAAAGATCTGAAACAAAGTAGGTAGATGCTGAATTGAGGCACACTAAAGGCAACTAAGGCTAATTGGACAGTATGAGCAGTTGCACCTACCTCAGGAAAGGCTACATTATCAGAACTTGACTTATTTTTGATTGTCTAGTATTAAGAAAGTAATAATTACTCAGTGCATCATGAGTGCTTTATTTTCAAAGACATTTGTAAAGCACTTGCCAGCATAACCCACGCTGAATAGAGATTAATTCAACAAATATAATGTACTTTAATATTAATGAATAATAGGAAATGAAGAGTATTATTAATTCAGAGAAATCTGAGAAGACATATTAAGAGATTCAGAATGAATTAAGCAAAATCAGGAAATAAACTCAAA
>NW_025351309.1:0-2182 GCF_016433145.1 Gracilinanus agilis
AGATGTGTATAAGAGACATATATATATATATATTATATTTTCTTGGGCAAAAATGGCATTTAAAGTAATAAGCCTGGCTATCAGGTCATAGTAGGATAAGTCACAAGAACTGCTGAGAATTAACCTGGAGAAAATCTGCTTTAGAAGAGAAATACAAGCTATTTACAAATATGTGCATGGTTTTCACATAGACAAAGGCTTAGATGTTTTCTGCTTGGGAGGGCAGAACCTAGCTCAAAAGGAGGAAATTACAGAGAGTAGATTTTGGCCTAACATAAGTTTAAACATTCTTAATCATTAAAGGTGTCCAAAAAGGAAATGTAGGTTTACTTATAGAACTGATGACATCAGAAAACCCAATTTAGGAGATCTGTCATGAGTTTCTTTTCAGTAGCAGTTTCTAGATAGAGTTAAATCAAAAAGCCCCATTTTTAGGGCTGTTGTAGAAATGTTCTGTTTTGGAGGACAGGTGGACTAGATGATTTAAAAGATATAATTCAACTTTAAGATCCCGGAATTTTGTATTTTTAAAAATATATATCAGTATCATGATTGGAGATAATTTTATAGGAATATGCAAACATGTATATATTAAATTTATATATATTTGTTATAAACAAAAATGCAGGCATATTTATAGCCATGATGATATCAGAATACACAAATGCATTATTTATTTAGGTCAATTTAGAGTAATATATTTTTTAAGAATTAATAGAATTCTTTCATTTCACAATGCAATATTTGTAATATTGATATGTAAACAAAAATTCCACTTATATGGTCTCACATGAAAAGTTCTTCATGGTCACTGAATGTTAGTTAACCTTCATTTGAAGTGTCATGATTTGGACTCCAAAAGATAAGATTTGAAAGAATATTTGTTAGTTGACATCTCAGACAAATAAAGGGCAATAAAAAATAAGTGGAGATATAGTCTATACTAACTAAAGAATTCCTTCACAGCTCCTGAAGAACTTAATAAACCTTACGCAGTAGAGAATCTATTTGAAAGCCTTAAAAAAAATTCCAGACAAATTAATGAAAGATCATATTCTATTATGAGAAGAAATAATAGAGAATCAAATAATGCACAGTATATTTTCAGTGATCTTTCAGAACTCTTGTGATAATAAGTAATGCAACCTTATCATTTTCACTTTCTGGACATAGACTTCTCTAAAGACACCTGTTCCATTTTTGTTTTCTCGCTGAATTCAATTTTAAGAGCCAAATCTCTATGGGAGAAGGTATCCTCCTCTTGTATCTGTCTCCACAGGAAATACAGCCCTGATTCCATCATCTTGTTAGTAGAAAACAGGACTCTCTATGCTCCAGGCATGGGCACTAACACAAGTTTGATGAGCCAGTGTGCCATCATCAGTGAATCCTTTATTGAATTACACACTCCTCTAAACAAGCGTAGTCCCTCAATGTCCTTATGTTTTGTGCTCTGACTCCCACCTCTCTGAAGTTGTATGATTCCTGACCAAGTTGAAGATATAAAGTTCTGATGAGATTATGGTGAGTTTTTAGCTATTTGGCACGCTGCTGTGGCTAGTCTATTTTGATGATAACCTATGAGCAATGTGCCCAGAAAAGAATTGGAAACAAAACCAGGTTATACAATTTAGCCCTTTAAAGCTTGTTCCCTGTTCTCAGGAGTAAGAACAAGGACTTTCAATTCTATATGTGGAAGAGAATAATAAAACTCTTCAGGGTATTGCATATTCTTTGATACAGTTAGACTGATTTCCCTCTTATGGTTCAGGAGAGCTCTTATTCTCATATGTTACAGAGCATAGAGGACTGTCTGGTGAATGTCCTCATTAATCATAACCAGGCTGAATAGGAGGGGAGAAGAGTTTGGAAGTAACACAATCCTGATCTTGGGCAGTGAAGTCTGGGAAAGGGGATTTAATAGGGCTCTCCTTTGACTCAAAAAATATTTCACCTGGAATACTATTTAATTACCTAATTATTGGCACAGAAATTTGGTGATGCTTTATTGGTGGTGGTCTGATAAAGATTATCCTGAATGGCCAACCAGTCCCAGCACATTTGCCTCTAATTAAAGTTTATGTCCTATAGCATCATTGCATATGGAGAGGTTTAACAATAAAGCACTTGTTTTTGTAGCAATGTATTCCTTCCTTCCTTCCTTCCTTCCTTCCTTCCTTCC
>NW_025351310.1:0-2551 GCF_016433145.1 Gracilinanus agilis
GCTCGGGCACAGGCTCTAGGCCCAGCAGAGCCACCCACACTATCTCGGCGGCCCCATCTTCAAGGCACTTTTCTAGAAAAAGAAACCCAAGGCTATGTGTGTGACGTGTCTGCCTCGAGGGCCTCCAGACTGGGCTGCTGTTTGCTCCTCCCATTCTCATCTACTGGTGCAGCCCTGCTAACTGCAGTGCACGCTGGGAAAGGCGGAGGGCTGGGCGTGGCCCCTTCTGGCGAATAAAATGACTTCGATCCCATCCACATTCTGGAAGGTGCACCAGAGGCTGTGCCGGTGATGCGCCTGGACCAGGGGTGCTGAGTTTATGGAACACTTTTTAAAGTCAACAGCACGGAATCAATTCCCTGTTTCCCAGAATTCCTCTTTTTCAGTTCTTCTTCATGGAAATATTCATGATGTTTATCAAGGCCAGAATAACAAAAAAAAAAAAAAAAAAAAAAAAAAATATATATATATACATACACACATGACATAAAAGTAAAATAGGGCTCTCAAATGCCCTATATTTGTATAAATATAGAAGTATCAAACCCAAGGCAGAAGTGCAGGAAAGGCTGGTCAATGGGTGTGAAGTGACTTGGCTAGGGTCACACAGCTAAGACGTGTCTGAAGCCGGATTTGAACCCAGGACCTCTCACCTTCCAAGCCTCGAACTGCCCCCTCACGTGTGGCTTTGTGTCCCCAGCACCTCACCTAGTGCCTGGCACAGAGGAGGCCCTTAATAATGCAGGGCCTGGCGGGCAGGGAGTCGTGATTGTCTCTAACCCTAAATTCAGGCCTACTGGCCAGGCGAATTCAAGAAAGCAGCCCACAGCCTAGAAATGGGCCTGATGTCCTTTGCGAAGCCTCGACGTCCCTTGTGAAGCTTCTCCTCGTTCACAGCCAGAGGCTGGGCTCCGCCGGTGGGTGAGGTGTCCCCCGTGCCGGGAGGTCCGCTCAGCGCCAGACACGCTCCAGGAAGGTTCGTCACACGAGGTAAAAGACCAGAGAGTTTGTGGAATGAATGAACATGGGCCAGGGGGACGGGGGCGGGGGGGGGGGGGGGAGTTCCTTCGGGAGTTCAGCCACTCAAGCAGAGGTCTCGGGGCAGGAGGGCTCAGAGAAGGCCGGGAGAGCGTCCCGGCTGCCTGGAGGAGGGCACGTGGAGCTGCTAGAAAAGAGATGAGGATGGGAGACAAAGGCTCGAGACTGGACAGGTCAGGAGGGGATGCCCAGGAGGCAAAGAGGCAGCTCAGAGAAGACCGCAGGGGCCTGCAGTCAGGAAGGCCTGGGTGAGCTGTGTGACTCTGGGCAAGTCACTTACCCTCTGCTTGCCGGCGCTTCCTCCGCTGTGCATCCAGGACACTTTCCAGGGTGGTTGTGAGGATCCAATGGGGGAATCACTGCTGGGCACAGCGGCGGATCCTCACTAGACTTCCTCGGGGCTTCTTTCCTTCCACCCTCTTGGCGGCCTCCCTGCCAGCAGCCCACGGCGCTCCCTTCCTTCATTGTTTCCGGGTCTCCATTCCGCCTTTCCAAGCTATGGCGCTCTCAGCCCTCCTCGGGGAGGCCCCCTAGACACAGGCTCCCATCTCACAGTGCTCGCCGAGGCCCAGGCACGTCAGGGAACTGGACGAGGGTCATGCAGGTGTCGGAGGCAGCCCTGGAACCCGGGTCCCCTGGCTCAGAGCAGGGTTTTACCACCGTACCGTGCTTAAAGGACACGTAAGCAACACGCCCCATCAGACACATTAAAGCTCAGCTGCTCCTCCTCTGGGCTGTTCCTGCTCCCAGAATCCCTCCCTTCAAAGTTCGATGCTCATCTCCGCACTCCCCGCCCCAGCAGCCCTGGTTCCGAAAATGACTTTGGACTCCCGTGTCAGAGGTTTCCTTCCAAAAGAATGTGCACTCCCTGAGGGCAGCAGTTATTCTGCGTTTGTCTTGGTGTCACCATAATTTAGGCCAGGGCCAAGCAAAACAAGGGGCCTCGGTGACTCTGGGCTGGTTCTACAGAGGAGGAAAAGGGCCCCTGGAAAGGCTGGGTCATTCCCCTGTGATCCCCAAGGCCTGGCAGAGCTGGGTCCCCCGGGTCTAAATGGAGCTCACTGCCCATGAGCCTGGGGCTCCTGCAGGCTGGCTGAGGGGAGGACTCCCCGAAGGACAGCCACAACTTGAGGAAATCTCTATAGTTTCTATAGTTTGGAGAGAGAAGGGGCCTTAGGGATGACCTAAGCCCAATCTCCTCATTTTTCAGACGAAGAGAAGGAGACCCAAAGAGGTCCAGCGACCTGCCCCAAATCACAAAGGCAAGAAAGGCAACTGCAAGATTTGAACCCAGGTCCTCCGACTGGGAATGTTTTTTCCATCCAACAAAGCTCTAGAATTCTGGCCTGTCTGCTAGCCGATGTTGAGACAAATCCAGAGCAAACACATGCAACGTCAACCCCGGTAATAGAAAGATTCCTCACAGACCCATCAGGATCTCGGAGTCATAGACAGATGGCAGATGGATCCGGTCGGGACAGAGACCTGCCTGGGGGCAAAAGTCTCCCAGAAT
>NW_025351311.1:0-5081 GCF_016433145.1 Gracilinanus agilis
GTATTGAACCACATTAGAAAAAAGAGTTGATCCTCACTGGAAATCCCATATACCAGTGAAATCACAGGTCTGGAGTTTAAAAAAAGAGGCCTTAGAGAGCCCAGACTGCCTTTTAGACTTTGGTGAAATCACTTTCCCTGTCTAACACTGTATAAATGCTCGTTATTGTTGTATCAATGCTCTCTAAAATTCTAGGATTCTTTGAGATACCTCGAGGACTCACTTATTTTCCTTAGCAATCTTTCAACATAGTGGGGAGCCAATAAAGATTATTTTCCTTAGTAATATTACAACATAGTAGGGGGCCAGTAAAAGGGTGAAAAGGAGAAGAGGAGTCAAAGGGGGTGGGCTGGAAAATAAGCATTATATAGGCTCTACTATGTGTCCACACTGTGTTAAGCCCCCTATCCCCCCCTTTTTTTTACAAATAATGTCTCATTCGATTTTTATAATGATTCTGCAAAGTAGGTGCCATTATAAGCCCCATTTTACAGTTCAGAAAACTGAGGCAAATAAGATTAAGTGATTTACCCACGGTCACACAGCTGGAAAGTATCTGAGGTTAGACTTGAACTCCAGTCTTCCAGGTCCCACACTTTATCTGCTATATATAGCACCAGCTACCTCTCTAGGCAGCCAGCACCCTATTTCTCAGAAACCTCTTTTACTTACGGTGCAATATGGCACTATAACTACAGGGGACCATCCAAGGAGCTCTCTGCACAGTGGGCTAACTTACCCAGAGACACCATCTTCCAAATGGTACCCGAGTGTCCTGACAGAGTTAATGCAGCTTCCTCCCAAGCCCAAGTCTCGCCCAGTAGGGGTGTGTATCCATACACTGTCGAGTCAGCTCTCCATTAGCCACATGTTGACTGTCTGCTTGGAGGATCATCCTTGGACAAATTGAAATACCAAGCTGCTTGCCTCCCACTTCCTCCTGGTGTTCTCCTCATGTACAAATCAGCTCAAGGGATGCAATACAATTTTAATACTAAGCTAAGGAAGGGTAATTAGGTAGGAAAAATCTATGAGGCTCTCTTCCCATTTGAAAAATTTCCTAAAATCAAATAATGGAGGTTTATTCAGCTCAATTCAATTTGACTTGTTAACAAGCATTTATTAAATTACTGATGTTGTTCAGTCATTTTTCATTGTGCCAGACTCTTCGTGACCCATTTGAGTTTTCTTGGCAAAGATACTGGAGTGATTTGCCATTTCCTTTTCCAGCTTATTTTACAGATGAGGAAACCGAGGCCAAGAGGGTTAAATGACTTGCCCAAAGTCACATAGCTGGTAAGTATCTGAAGCCAGATTTGAACTCAAGAATATGAGTCTTTTTGAATTCAGGGTCAGCACTGTATCCACTGTGCCACCTAACTGCTTAAATACTATGCATTATAGAAGCAGCTATGGATAGAATACTGGATTTGAAGACAGGAAGACTTGGATTCAAATTCTGCCTCCGACCCTCATCAGCTGTATGACCCTTGGCCAAGCACTTCAGACTTCTCCTTCATCTATAAAAAGAGGGGTTGATCATGAGGACCATTAAGGTCCCTTCCAGCTTTAAATCTTTGATCCAGTGTGTTTGGCATGGGGGGAGTGGGGCTACAAGGTCAATAGTGACCCTCAAGTTGTTTATACAGACAGCTGTGGAGTGGGAATCAGGACAGGTAGAAGAGTGAGGAGAGAGAGCACACCAGGCATTGGCACAGCCTATGCAAAGGCGGGGCATTCCTTATAGGGTTCGTTGTTTTTTGGGTTGTTGGATATTTAGTCCAGGACTGTGCATCAAGGATGCAGAGGGGAATAACAACCACAAGTATCCGTGCTGTGTCAGGCAGAAAAATTGGGGCTGGGGAAGAATTCTGGACTTGTAGTCATAGGATCTCGGTTTGACTTCTGGCCCCTGATTCCATTTCCTGATGGAAAAAAAGAATAAGAATAATTGAAAAGACTTGATAACCCTCAAATCACCTATTAAGGTTGTTACAAGTTTCCTAGGCATCGTTATAGAGGTCAAATTCTACGGGCCTCAGTTTCCTCACCTGTAAAACCGGGGGGCCGAAATAAATGACCTCTAAATTTCTGTCTTGCACCAGTCTGTGAATATCTGAATCTAAAAAAAGGAAACAACTTAGAGATATTTTGTGGAGTCATGGAAAAAGTTGTTTCCCCATTAAAGTCCCACCCTGATGTCTCCTTGTGGTGTGGAGTGACCCTGGATTCTTGAAGGTTCTACCAGAAAAATACAAGCCTTGGCAGGTTGTCAAAAACTTGACAAGCTTTGACTACAATCCTGGCAGTAGACCGTATGTCTGTCATCTGAGTTGTTAAGCCCACAATGTTTTATTAAGTGCCTACATTCCAGGTACCATAATAAGACTTTAGGGATACGAAGAGCAGCTGATCTAAGGATCAGTTCGGCTAAATTTGGAGAGCTCAGCACCAGGTTGGTCCCAACATTCCTTGCATAGTATGGTGGAAGGAATGATGGACTTAGAATTGAAGACTGGGTTCAAATTCTGTTTCTATCACTTACCACCTGTTCAGTCTTGGGGAAGACACTTCAGTGCTTTCTCAGCCTCAGTTTCCTCAACTGTAATTTGAGGGAATTGGATGAGATAGCCTTAAAGGACCTTGTCCTCTAAATCGATGGTCTGGCGGTCCTCCTAAGACAGAGAGAGGTTACAACTTACTTTGGTGAAAGGATCACATAAAGGGAATCACAGAGACTTGAATGATTAGGAAAAGTAGAATGAGCTCTGGACTTAGAGATATAGGAGCCTGCTTTGAATCCTGACTCTGCCTTTTGTTCTGTAGGACTAGGGCTTGCCTTTCCCCCATCTCCCATTGAGGGGCAGACTGGACAATGTGAGGAAGTGAATGAAGAGGAAGCACATTGTTATTTAGTCATTTCAGTTGCATCTGATTCTTTATAACCCCATTTGGGGTTTTCTTAGTAAAGATACTAGAATGGCTTGCCATTTCCATCTCCAGCTCATTTGACAGATGAGAAGACTGAGGCCAACAGGGTTAAGTGACTTGCCCAGGGTCACACAGTTTTGAACTCAGGTCTTCCTGACTCTAGTCCCAGTGCTCTATTTGAGTCGTCTAGCTGTGCCAGGGGTTGAACTAGGTAAGCTCTAATCTTCCTTCTAGCTCCAAAACCTACAATCTCAAGTGGAGGGCAAACAGTGCCAGCCTACTTCCTTGTCCTGAGAAAAACCAATGATGCTGTCAGAAGTTCTCTGCTTTCTTTTCCAGACATTGGTTTGACTTTCAGCTCTTCGAGAGTTGCCCTCAGGGGCAGCAGAGCTTCTCAGGTGCTGAGTCTGGAGCACCAATCAGCAAGTGCCCCTGTTTTCAGGAACAAGTAACAAGCAGCACCTCTGAGGTCCCATGGGAGGATGTAGCAGAAAGAATGTTGGACATTTTTAAAGTCCTGACTTGGTCACTTGTTAGTTTAGGTGGCACCTGGATCCCCCAAGCCAGAGACTAGGTCCTTACTTTTGTATGGATGTCCCTTTCTGTGTGCCAGGTGACTTTCTAAGACCTTCTAAGTCACAGATAGGTTGCCAATCTATGCTGGTAGGAGGGATTTCCCCAGAGCATGCTGTAGCTGTGGGATGCTAGGCAAGTCAATTGACCTCTCAGTCTCAGTTTATTCATCTGTAAAATGGGCATAGTCTTAGTACCTAATTCATAGGGTTGGTCCAAAGATCCAATGAGATATATGTATGACACTTTGCACCCTTTAAAGTGTGGTAGAAATATCAGCTGTTGTTCTGTTACTGTGGTAGGGAAGGGTTCTGGTGGGTAGCTGGCAGGTTTCTATGGAACTTGGCCAAAGACAATAGAGGCGGATCATTCATTTCTTTTCTGCCTGGAATATTATCCTGAAATCCCCCCACTGGGCTCCTAGCCATGAGGTTCTGGCTGCCATTCCACTGTATCACTGGCATGCCTGTCTGGGAAACTGTTTCTGCCATGTCTGACTGACTGTGCCCAGCTTAGCCCTGCCTGCGGGGTATCTCTGGGAGATCTCCTGGGGGATGGTTTGGGCAAAGGCCAGATCCCCATCATCAGAGTCAGAATAAGGAAGGTGAGGAAGAGGCAAGTGAAGGGAGGGCCCAGGGGCAACCAGAGTCTACATTATTAGAATATATCAATCACCCAAGAGGCCCTCCCATTAATGAGCAGCTCAGGGTCTGGTCTGTGCCTGTCTCTTAACCCGTTGAGTCATCACATGAAAACATCCAATATTCTCTTTGTACCCTCTTTCTGTCCATGTTGCGCTGTGATTTGTTGCCTCCAGAATCAAACAAAATCTTGTTTACTTTTGTTTTAAACCCTTTCCTTTTGTCTTAGTATCAATTCTAAGACAGAAGTGCAGTAAAGGCTAGGCAATCTTGCCCAGAGCCACCCAAATAGTCCTTCCCAGCCTGATCCTTCCATACATTTCCAGCCATCTTACATTTTATTCTCCACCATATACACTTTGTTCCTCATTCATAGCACTCCATCTTCCACTTCCATGTTTTACACTGGCTGTCTCCCAGGGCTGGAATGATTTCCTTTTTCACCTCTTGTTGGCTTCCCTGATGATTTCAAGACTTATTTTAAATCCCACCTTCCAGAAGAGGACTTCCCCAGTCCCCCATGACCAGTGCCTTCTCTTTAAAATTGCATTCTCTCTACCTGTGGTTGTTCATGTGCTGTCTCCTCCTTTAGAATGAAAACTCCTTGAGGACAGGGATGGAGTTTGCCACTTTTTGTATCTCTAGTTCCAAGGACAGTACCTGGTATACAGTGATTATTAATTGCCTTTTGACCTATTCATCTTTTGGTCTTGAGACAGATTTGAGGCAAGTTCAACTCTCTGGGAACCTCCTTTTCCCTGGAGTTGATTGTTGAATTTCTCCATGGTTGTGGGTAAACATCCCTAAACATTTTCCTTGAGGTACTTCTGTTACTTAGTTCTCATTGGCACTGCCCTAGATGTGGACAGTTGAAAAAGACCTTCTCCTCAGTGCATGAGCTATTCAGTTCAAAAGGAGATGGCAATAGAATGTGAT
>NW_025351312.1:0-3621 GCF_016433145.1 Gracilinanus agilis
CCCCCCCCCCTTTCTCCTCTAGAACCTCAATGACTTATTCACAGTTAATAGCCATTTGAATTTACATAAATGATTGTGGAATTTAAAGATCATCCTTGAGCCCTGACACTAATTTAATATTTATTGTTAATAAAATGTTCCATATATAATGTAAGCAGAAATTTGTGTGATACCTCAATTGTTATGTATTTTAACTTCAGTTATGTTAAGATGACACATCACTTGTATAAATAATTATTTAGACTTCGGAAGAAAGAATAGATGTTATTGGAATGACTACTACCAAATAGTGATAGATCTTTCTGAAAATGAGTTTAAATTGGGAAAGAAGCAGTGAATTAATAATTAGTAATAATTAGGCTTGAATCATTTAGCTTTTTGTGAAATACCTAATATTAAGCTCTGTTATAAAAAATATTTTTATCATATAAATAGGATATGTTTCCCACCTTTTCCTTAGTAACTCACCATATCATCTTCCTATGTATCATATATTTTTTAAACATGTGGAATATGATTTTCAAGAGCTCAGACTGCATACACAAAGGCCATTGAACTCGAGGTATACATATTTAAATATTACATAAACATTCTTAAGCTCATGATAAAGTGATGGCATTTTAAGTTTTTACATAATTTATCCCTTTGTCAATAGTAATCACTTTGTTTCATATAATATTAAATTGGATTTTGGTATAGTCACAGCCCAATTAGAAATTATGATAATATATAGTAGAAATCTGAGAATTTCAGAAATCTTTTTAAAAATCATCACACTTGCTGAGTGGGTTCATATAGATTTCATCCATTCTGTGAATGGGAGAAAAAGAGTTATAGAGATGTTAAGTAATTTGCCCATTGTCATAATAGGTCAGTAACAAAGCTGAGTATAGAATTAAGAGACTTGAGTTATAGTTCCGTTCTTTAATGACTAGTTGCACACTGCTTTCTAGCACTTATGAAGCATTAATAAAATAAATCTAGCATCATGATACTTTTTCCTTCCTGTGTTTAATAATATTGAACAATGAAGTCAGATTTGGTAACCTTTTTTATTTTTTCTCACAGTGGCTTAAAGAATGATTATAACAAAGAAACATTCACCTTGAAGCATAAAATTGATGAACAGATGTTTCCATGTCGATTCATTAAAATAGGTAAAATATATATATATTTTTAGCATTCTGGGATAAAAATAAATTCACTTTATATGAATTCCCATATTGAAACTGACATTTTGTTTTACTCAAGTAGAACCTACTTCCCACAGTTTTCTTATTTGAAAGTTACTAATAAGATCACTTGAGTGATTCAGAAGTACTGATCCTGGGCTGCAAAATTGAACACTCCTACAAAAAATATATAATCTTATATCTAGACATCAAATGCTAGTAGCTGCCTAAAGACACATATAATTCTTTAGACAACTCTTTTTGTTGCAGAAATATTTGTACTTGCTGCCTGAAAATTTAATAAAATTAAATACATTTTAAGAATATTTTTTTCTAATCTGAGATTAGTAGGACAGTTGTATCATTGTTCTATATATCTTCCCGAAAGTTTTTGTTGTTAAAGTGGCTAATCAGATTTTTACCCAAATAAAAATAAAATGGTTTTGTGCAAGGGACCATAATTTATCTGTGTTGGGGATTTTTTTACATAGTTTCTATTCTTTCCTACTATTATATGGCTTTTTCAGTGAGTGAAAAGACATTAAAAAAAAAGAAAGTAATATGCACTCACAACAATATTCTGGTTTTTTTTTTGTTTGTTTGTTTGTTTTTTAGCTTAGATCCAAGTTCTAGTTAGAAAAAACTTTCTTCCTGGGCAATGTTTTTCATTGCAATACTAGTTCCTTTGATAATGGAGAGGCAATGTAGCATAGTAAAAGGAGCAATGGACTCAAATGTCAGGGGATCTCAGTTCAAGTCCTTGATCAGCTGCTTACTGATTATATTGACAGTGGGCAAGTCTTTTAACGTCTATGACCCTTATTTTGTCATCTGTAACATTCACCTCCTAGAACTGGGAAGAGAAAGGTACTTTGTAATTTATGGCTATTATGTAAAGGTTTTTTTATTGTTATTCTGGGTAGTTTATAATTTTTAATATTCTTTGTTGTTTATTCATTATATTACTCATTAATATAATTTGTTACAATAAATAAGTTATTATAAGTAGTGGTTACCAAGAGGTATCAGTGTTATGAAGATCTTCCTTATGATTGTAGCTGTCAAAAAATGGAATGAATTTCCTAGGTAGATAATGAACTCCCTGTTACTATAGTGTCTTATCAGAAGCTGGTCTACTACTTACTTTTCAGGATTGTTTGAGAGAATTTATGTTTCAGGTGAGAGTTGGACTGGATGGCTTCTGAGGGCCTATCCCACTTAAAGATTCAATGAGTCTATGAAATTAAATCTATGCTAATTCCTACTAGGATATATTTGACAAGTTATGGAATTACAATGCCTTCTGAAATGGATTTCTCTGATTTTAGACAAGAATTTTTTCATGTCATAGGATACTGTGAACATGTTGTGTTTATGTTGTATTGATAAACTCTTTTGACAACTTCCAGGGACCTAAGGACAGAAAAATAATAATTCTACTAGCGAATTACAATCCATGAGCAGTACTGGAATAAAAATATACTAATGTCTCTTCATTATAATTTCTTTTCTACTTTAGTTTTTACTGATTCTATTTCTACTTCACATTTAATTAGTAGTTGCTCTAATTTAGTGAGGAATCAACTGCTGTTGAACAACTTAATTTTGTTCAACTTCTAGATTATATTTCTAGTCTTAAGTTTAAGTGTTCAGCAAGTTTTCATGGATTGGTTTTTCAGTGCTCCTGTGCCATGGTTTATATTTTAAATAATGTCATTTGTCATATGTTGCATCCTTTTTATGTCTTAGACTTTACAAATGCTTTATCTCACCTCATTTTGGGGAGAAAGATGATTAAAACAACTATAAGAATGTCAAAGGCCTTTACTTAGTTTCTCTCTAAAATTTTTTCAGAAGTGTTACCTATTTGTCCGAGATTGATTAATTATAAGAGTATTTTACTGATATTATCACCTTTTGCATGTTGCCCAGGTATAATGTTTAAAAGATTAATAAGGGACCAGGAACTAATGAGACAAATCAGACCGACTACAAGGCTTCTCTCTTGATGCCTAATGAATGTTGTTATGCTGTTAACTTTCTAGTTTGAATTCTATATTGGTCCACTTTGTCGTCCTACCTTGAACAATAATCACTTTATAATGTGAGGATGTGGGCATTGTTTTAAGGTGTTTTTTTTTTTAGCCCTCTAACAATAAAACTGAAAGCTCAATGTAAATTGCAAATGGCATTTTGTTTTTAAGTTAATACTTTTGCTAAATACTCGATCTTCAGTCTCCTTAATCATTTTTGGTTATTTAGGTATTTTGTATCCTTCACCTTTGAAGGTATATAAGCTTGCTGTTGTAGCAAAGTGGCAAGTCAGTGAGCCTGAGTGTTAGTTGACATTTTGGTGGTGAATAGTTAAATTGTTTCAGAGAACAAAAAGCAATTCTCAGAATGCTTCTGTTTCTCCAACTATTGTGCTGTTTTCTTCTTCCCTCCCTCC
>NW_025351313.1:0-2617 GCF_016433145.1 Gracilinanus agilis
CCATAAACTTGCCCAAACAGCTTTATTTCTCAATTAGAAAAGAGGCAGAGCTGTTTAAAAGCATTTAGTGTTTGATTAATAGTGCTTAACGGGTGCTTCAGCACTTACTGAGGTTTTTTTTTTAAGTAGTTGCTAGTAAGAATAAAACATTGCTAACTGAAAAATTAAACTCATCAGAAACTCAAAACAAATCATTTTAATGAGCAAAAGCAAAAACTGCTTTTTGTGGGCTCCTAAGAAAGGTGTCCCAATAGAGAGGTTTTTAATACTTAGCCCAAGTCCCCTCTGGTAGAAATGGGTATAATTTAGTCATAGAGATAGTTATTTAAACTAACTACACTCTTGATGCTGAGCCTGAGGAATCCACGTAGACGAATTATCCTCTTTGTGGAGGAGGATCACAGGGAGAAGAAAAACGTGATCTTCCAGAACACGGCACTCTGGGAATGAACTGTAATCTTGATGGAGATGGATCTAGTTTCATAATAGCGAATCTGAGGCATCTGAAAGAATGGAGGGTTTGAGATCCTTGAAAAAAAAAGCCTCAGTATTGATTGAAGAATGGCTGAACAATTTATAGTCCCTACAGGAGTGTCCTGGAGCCAACTGGAACCAGCTCCTGAAATCTCATTGTTAAATGTTCAATGTGAACGTGGACATGTCAGAAATCAGCAGATGTTACAAATCAGTTATTGTTTTGCTGATTGTATATAGACTAAGAAAGTGATGGAGAATATTAATAATGCAAATTAAACTTTTTTTTACTCTTTTTTTTTTAACTCTTACCTTCCATCTTAGAATCCATACTGTGTATTGGCTCCAAGGCAGAAGAGTGGTAAGAGCTAGGCAATGGGGGTTAAGTGACTTGCAAAGGAGAACACATTTAGGAATTGTCTTAGGTCAGATTTGAACCCGGGATCTCCCATCCCTAGGCCTGGCTCTCAATCTACTGAGCCACCTAGTTGCCCTCTTAAATACATATTCATATATGTATGTACATATACATGTATTTATATATAAAATGGCAGTAATAATATACATTGAAAGAAAAAAAACAAAACTGTGTAATTATAATGAATATTATTGTCACAGAAGAAAAGAAAAGAAATTGTACTTTTTCCCTTCCTTCAGAAGTGGGAGATAATATATGTAAGACATTTCGTATAGGCTTTTTTCAGTTGATTAGATGTGCTAAAATACTTTTTTTTCCCTTTCTTTTTTTTTTTTTTTTTTTTTTTAAAACCCTTACCTTCCGTCTTAGAGTCAATACTGTGTATTGGTTCCAAGGCAGAAGAGTGGTAAGGGTAGGCAATGGGGGTCAAGTGACTTGCCCAGGGTCACACAGCTGGGAAGTGTCTGAGGCCAGATTTGAACCTAGGACCTCCCGTCTCTAGGCCTGGCTCTCAATCCACTGAGCTACCCAGCTGCCCCCTTTTTTCCCTTTCTTTTAAAAATTCTTTGTTCCCAAAGATGGCTCTCTGTGGAGGGAAAAATATATTTGTTTTTTGTTTGTTTTTGAATTTTTTGAATTGATTAAGAACATTTTTCCATGGTTACATGATTCATGTTCTTTCCCGCTCCTCCCCCCACCCACCTCTGGTAGCTGAAGTGCAATTCCACTGGGTTTTACATGTGTCACTGATCAAGGCCCATTTCCATATTATTAATATTTGTATTAGGGTGATTGCTTAGAGTTTACATCCCCAATCATATCCCCATCGACCCATGTGATCAAGCAGTTGTTTTTCTTCTGTTTCTACTCCCATAGTTCTTTCTCTGAATGTGGGTAGTGTTCTTATTCATAAGTAAAATTGTCCTGGATCATTGCATTGATGCTAGTACAGAAGTCCATTACATCTGATTGTGCCACAGTGTATCAGTCTCTGTGTATAATGTTCTCCTGGTTCTGCTCCTTTCACTTTGCATCACTTCCTGGAGGTTGTTCCAGTTCACATGGAATTCCTCCAGTTCACCATTCTTTTTAGCACAATAGTAAGAATATACTTGTAAACGATGGTATCATTTAAAATTAACAGTACCAATTTGATAAAAGAATAAGTGAGGAATATGACCAGATTTTTTCTTCTTGTCTCCTGGACATGCTGAAAGGCCAGATCTAGCTCTCCTTAGAAGGGAGCCCCAGAAAGAAAAGGCAGACTTCCAGGATTTAGAGTGAAGTATCTCCAGAACTGGGTATTGTTTGGTGTCATCAGAGAGAAAGAAGAAATACACTGGACTCTTGAATTATAATCTCTACTGTAATGGTGGGACAGCAGGGATGTTAACTATTATTATTATTAAAATGTAACTAAATGGTTTGTGGGTTCACACTGGGTTGAAGGAGAGACGGGACCAACCAGGATAGGGAGACCAGGGTTTACTGCCAAGCTGTTAACTATAACAGGAATGACAGTTAGGCACAACAGTCATTCAGCCCTCCTAGGCTAGGGTCTATGGAACCAGCAGGCAAAAGGTAAAAGTTTATAACAGTTTATTTGAGGGAAATAATAATGAAGGATGGGAATAAGGGATTCTATACTTACAACCTAAGGGCAAACCACAGGGGCAAAGGAAGGACTTGACTACACTATTCTGTTGACCTAAGCCAGGCAGGGCC
>NW_025351314.1:0-3925 GCF_016433145.1 Gracilinanus agilis
CATTAAAAAAAGAATTAACGTTCATCTTTTAGAATCTTGAGCTCCTTGCCAGACTTCTTTAAAACTTCTTCTAAGGGTCTTTTTAATCACACCTGAATGCACCATTAGAGGCAAAAGTTGTTTCCCTGGTCCTAGTGTTCTGTTCTCCTTAAACATTAGCAAACTATTTGTTCTAATCCTTCCAGAGAAACACTAATGAGGCTCCTTCAGTGGCTTCTGCCAGTTAGGAAGGAAAACGAAAAGATTTAGCTCTTCAGCCTGTCTCTAAATCTGCTAAATGAAAGATGATTTATGGTACAGCTAAGAAAATGTGAACACTCTTGGGTCTGGTAAGTCTCAAGCTGAATTTAGGCACCCTAAATCAATGCAAAGGACTCTGTCTTCCCAACACTAAGAGTTGCTGGATAGAAGTCCACAAAGAAATCAGCTTCTGTTATTGAGCCTTTCATAAATTAGAAAAGTTCATCCACCATAGCCAAGTTTGGCCCGCTTTGGTGGAGGAGGAGCCCATGTTTCTTTCACAAATGCTCTGTGTGGAGGAAAACAGTAGTTGCTTCTGAGGTGGATAAGTGAATCAGCATACAATCCACAGTAAAATTGCTACATGATGGATGTTTTCTTTAAAAATTTTTTCTTAGGGTTTCATAAATCCCAGAATAGAGAAATAAAGGCTTATTGTATTCACTGGAATAGTCAATGAGACCGAGTTGTAGATCAGATTCATTTTTCACAGACAAATTACTAAGTATTTTTAGATTTTGACAGTGACCAGAATCTATTCCTGTCGACCCTGAGTAGGGACAGCTAGTTGATATTTGCAAGTTTGGAAATTTTACATCTATCTACATTCATGACCATCCTCTCTCTCTTTGGTGCAAACTCAGTGTGTATTATTATTGCACCCATGTCCAAAGCCCTTTTCTTGTTTTATATCAGAAATCAACAAGCATTTAATCAGTCAGGAAATATTCATGAAAGGCTTTCTTTAAGTCAGGCACCATGCAGGCAACAATGTCACAGAAAATGTTCAGGTTTGTCATCAAGAGGTCAAGGTTCTAGTCCTGGGTCTGTGAGACCTCCCTAGGCCTGGTTCTTCATATGAAAAATGAAGAATCTGAATTAGAAGCAAGTGTTTTTAGTTTTTGTGGCAAACTCTGTGGAATTCCAAAAAATAAAATTATATTGAAATAGTTATCAAAATAGGCCTTAAAAGCAAATTCATGGTGAAGAACCCCTTGATTATTTTTAAGATTTTCCCATTGCTAAGATCTCTACAACATTACATGCTTGCTGATGTGTCCTGGAATGTAACTAACGGACAAAACTTAAGTTTTCAGGAAAAGAATATTCCCTCTGGAAAAGAATACCTGGATCACATTACCCAGACCTCTTAGCTAAGGATGCCTAAGTAGATTCCTTTTGGTGTTCCATACAGAAAGGTAACAAAACGTGCCCATTTATTTCATACTGACTATGCTTTCTCCATAGAGCTGTTTAGGAATCAGTCACAGGTTCAAAGCTTGAAACTTGATCTATCAGCTGGAGACTGAAAAGAAGAAGGAAACTTCAGGGAGAACAAGGGGTCATAATGGTCACTCACATTTACACGGTATTTCAAAGTGTTTTATATGCAGTAACTTGGTCTCATAATCACTCCGTAAGGCACTAGAGGTACCCCTGACCAAGGTCACATAGCCTGTTAAGTATTAGAAGTGGGATTTAAACCACTGTCATCCTGACTCCAAATCCAATGCTCCTTTCTCTACTCCACATGGCTACCTCTCAATCAGAGTGAGTGTGCTGGAAAGCTGTAGACATGCTACTATGAAGTAGAGCTGCATGGGGGAGGCTCACCCCAGTTGTGAGTGTATGCCATCCATAAAAAAGAAAGCAGATGAGTGGGCTGTAATTTGAAAAGGCATAAAAGGTGGAGCCTCAAGGACATTGAACTGGATCCTCCAAAGGATGAAGCTGTGGAATAGTGTGTGATGATCAGCTGTGAAAACTTGGCTATCTCAGCAAGGCAACGATCTGGGACAATCCTGAAAGACTCAAGGCAGGGAATGCTATCCACCTCCAGAGAAAGAACTTTTGGAATCGGATAGATGAGGATCAAAGCATACTATCTTTCATGTCAGTGTATTTACGGTTTTATGTTGGGGTTTTGGTTTTGTTTGAGTGGGTTCCCACAACAATGACCAGTATAGAAGTGTGTTTTATTTACATGTTAATAAAAAAAGAATGAAGCTGTGGAATAATCTGTAGGGAACAAATCACTTAATTTCTTTGTGCCTCAGTTTCCTCACCTGTCAAATGACAAGGTTGGACTATATGGCCTCTGAGGTTGCTTTGAAAGTCAAATTTATGATCCTATGATCTTGTGAATATTGCAAAGATGAAAGGGAGATTCCCAAACCCACGGTGTGAGTCAGTGATATGACCTGGAAGTCTAGGACTTAGAGAGATTTGGATCAAAGTATGTATTTATTATTAATCCAGGGAGGAGAGGATAGAAATCTTGACAGAAATTTCAAAAAATTTGGATGGTAACAAGCAAAAGTATCTGGCATGCAATAGGTGCTCATGGAATCCCCAAGCACATGCTGTAACTAAGATGGTGCCTCAGGGCGGGAAATTTAGATGGCACATTAGCACCTTCTAGAAGTTTGCTTACCTCTCCCTCCCCCATCTCTTTTCATGCCTGCTCTTACCTCAGCAGTAGCCTCAACCTTGGGTGTGCTCCCTTCCCTGGTACCAGCTGGAATTTCAGAGGAGCTTTTGCTATGGCTTTCCCACTACACAACCCTTTTTTCTCCCACCCTTGCCCCCATGTCCCCATGATACTGTTTGCCTCAATAGAACATTCTTATTTCCCCTGGTGGCCAGCTGTACTCCTCCTCCCCAACACCCACCCCTACCCCCAGTAGCCAATTCTTTCATAGAATAGAAATCTGGAAGTCATGCTTGCTTCCTTTCCCCAGCAGTGATATTCCAAGTGAGCATCCCCTTTCCAGTCCCCTCCTCATCCCCATTGCAAGGATATATTGATATTTATATCTCTATAATCAGAGAATGGGCTTGCAGAGGGGAGAGGAAGAGCTCTATTGTACTTACGGATCGTAGGTAAATGGGAAATCTGAGTGAGAAAGGACACAAGATATTTTCTTTGCACTAGAGAATTATTGATGCTTTTGAGACACTTCACTGACAAAGTTAATGTAATAATGACGGATAAAGTACAGAGACAAATGGAAGTCAGTGAAAGGTTAAATATCTCAAATGAGGGAATCATGGGATTTTATTGTTGGGAGAGACTTTACAACCATCTAGTCCAACCCTATTTATTATTTTTTTTAAATTTTAAACCTTAATTTATGTCTTTGAATTGATATTAAGAATTAGTTCCAAGGCAGTAGAGTAGTAAAGACTAGGCATTAGGAGTGAAGTGGCTTGCTCAGGAACACACAGCTAAGAAGTATCTGAGTTCAGATTTGAACTCAGGACCTTCCATCTCTAGGCCTACCTCTCAGCCTCTGTGCCATCTAGCTGAACCTCCAATCCATATTTAAAAGGAATCCCACTATAACAGACTCAACAAGTGGTTGTCCAGTCTCAGCTTAAAGAATGAAAATGAGGGGGAACCCATAACCTTCTGTGGCAGCCTTTGGGAAGTTTTTCCCAACATTAAACTTCAACTTGCCTCTTTGCAACTTCTACCCATTGCTACTATCTTCTAGAACCAAGCAAAACCAATGTAAATCTCTCTTCCCCATGATAGCCTTAAAATGCTTGAAAGCAATTAGCATTCTTTCTTTCTCACCAACCTTTCAATTTTCTCTTCTCCAGGCTAAATATACCTAGTTCTACCAAATGATTCTCTCTCTCTCTCTCTCTCTCTCTCTCTCTCTCTCTCTCTCTCTCTCTC
>NW_025351315.1:0-2729 GCF_016433145.1 Gracilinanus agilis
TATAATTATATATACATAATAGAATATATTTAATTGTATATATAGTATAAATTATATATTATATATACACATATTTACATATATGTTCCTATATATGTACAAATAAGCTTGTCACAGGGTAAGCAGGAAATGATTGAAAGATGGGAAATGCTAGAATTAAGAAGATTTGGGAAAGACTTCTTTTAGGAGATTGGATTCCTTTTGGGTCTTAAAGGAAGCTAGAAAACCTAGGCTATTATGTATGATGAAAGGGCTAGAAATCACGCCATAGTTGGAACAGACCCGGAATGATTAGTTTAGAGAAAGAAAAAAAAATAGTGGGCATATGACAAATATCTTTAGTATTTTGAAGAGTGGTCAGAAGAAATAGACATAGTGAACTCAAAAGCACAGTCAAGTGTAGAATAATGAACTTTGAGAAAGAAGGCACTGGTTTTAAATCTTGCCTTAGATATTAACTAGCTATATGAACTTGAACAAATCACTTAGCTGCTCTATAACTCAATTTCCTAATATATAATAATATATTAACTATCACATAGTGTTGTTAGGAGGATCAAATAAAAGAAGTTTTGTAAAAGTGATATGCAAGCCTGAAAACATTATGTAAATATGAGCTACAATTATTATAAATGCAAAGGGCAGAACTATAAATGGTAACTGATGTATCAGAAAGTTAAAAATTTCCAATTTTTTTCTATGAATTTTCTGTTAGAATATTTCCTAACAATTATAACTGTTTTAAAGTGGAATGGGCAGCCTTATACAAGAGATAATTTCCCATCTTTTGAACTAGTTAAATATGGGCTAGATAATCATTAATCAGGCATACTGTAGAGAAAATTATGTGTTAGGCAGGAAGATAGACTAGCTTCCCTCTGTGGCAACTTCCTACTCTAAGAATCTATAATACAATGATTGTGTGAATTTTTCGAACAAATCTATTCTCTAATGGTATATTATCATTTCCACAGTGTGGAATTGTCTGTGCCTTAATTTTTAAGTCTTTGCAGAAATTTCTGATTTATTTTGCGAACTTGTTCCTTCATCCAAACTCTAAGCCCCTACCTCAGGCTAGAAATTACACAATAAAATTCTATAAATTATTGATTCCTTTGGATAAACATCATAACAGAGCTATCCAAAAAGTAAAATTGACTGACTGGGAAGCCAGGATTTCTTCCTCCCCACAGAATTTCAGTAAAGGTTGAATGGCCATGTGGCTAGGATATTATAGAAGGAACTCTCATTCAGAAACAAATCAGACAAGATGACTTCTTTTCCAATTCGAAGATTTTCTCTTTTATTTTAGCTCATAAGTTTGCTACAAACTACTATAGAAAAAAGGAAATCTTTGCAAACTCTGGGAATTGAAGTGTTCAATTTCAGAGATCTGCGGAAAACTCTACATCTAATAAGTCTAAGCCATACTTCAATTACTTTCCTCCTAACTTCTGAGCCTGACAAAGCACTAATTTGGAATCAAGATGATTGATGAGTCGCCTTCTGCACGATATATCACTGGTCTTCTAGCACAGTGGTTGTGATGAGCAAAAAGTGGAAACCCTGTTGTGTGCATGTCAACATAGAGGACTGATGGAGCCATTTGATAGAAGTGGAGAATTGTAGAGATGTGCCAGAAGTAATAGAAAGTGAAGGGAATGATCATGTCACTTCAAGAAAAGAAACATGAATTAGATAACCTTTCAACAAAAACCTATTTAGCTGAGAGAAGTACTGAGCTTAAAAGAAGTACTTTTTTTCCTGTTAAGCCAGTGTTCTTCTGCTGACCACTATAGTTTGGGAAATATTCATGTGCATACACTAACACATACACATGCATGCATACATACGTTACTCCTATTACCCAATTCCAAAAATTTCAGTCATCTTTAATTCTATGTAAATGTCTGGAATAATAGATAGAACATTAGACTAGGAGTCAGCAAGCACCGAGTTTGACTTCAAACCCAGTCATTTGTTAACTGTGTGACCTTGGCAAGCCAATTAACTCCTCACTCTCCGTTTCCTCATCTGTAATATGGGATAAGAATATTGTCTAACCTACAAGATTGTGACAAAGTGCTCTATAAATACTAGCTAGCCTAATATGATTATGACATGATCATGCTTCATTCTTTATAGGCAATCATTTCCCAAGTCATTAACATTCTACCTCATTGACATCCCTTCTCTCCATCACCTTCTTCCCACTCACACAATAATGCTCTTCTTCAAGAGGCTCCCTTCCTTTTATTGTTCTCTAATCTTCCATCTTGCTAACGGTTCTCCAGTGTCTCCAACTCCATTCATTTGTGAAAATAGCCATCTTAAAGCATCTGCCTTATTCTCTAATTGGTTTGCTCTAAAACCTTCAATGAGGTCCTAGCTAGATCTCTCTAGCTAATATCCTCTATTTGAGTTTCAAAACTTCCTAATTGGCTCCAATATACCTGCACAGACATTTATTTCATCTAACCCTAATTCCAAATATTTGGCATTTCATATTAGCTTTCCATGGTTTTCTTTCCTTTTTTTGGGGGGGAGGTTACAGCTTTAGAATACATTATTTCCTAGTTTAACTCATAGAACATCAAACTTGATTCAGTTTGTATGTCATCCCAATGCACAATATCTCTGATTGCACTGATTGTTAATTATCTTGTTAAATTATCCTGTTAATTTGTAACATAACATAACATAACATAACATAACATAACATAACATAA
>NW_025351316.1:0-5691 GCF_016433145.1 Gracilinanus agilis
ATATATATATATATATATATATATATATATATATATATATATCCTTGGGGGACTCAATATAAAGAGGGATATGAAAAGGATAGATCCATAGGGATATTATGTGCATGGAACAAAGCTCCACAGTTTCATATATTATCCTCTTTGTTCTTCTTTGTATATCATATTATTCATATATAATGATATGTTAAGTTCACAGTAAGTTTTTTAAAATAGATACTATTAACATGCTATGCAAAATGCTTATATGGGTTATAACTTATATTGATATTTTCCTTTCCTATAAAGATGAACTTCTGAGCATAGCCTCATCTTCCCAATTAAAAAAATTATCAACTAAAATTAGAACGCCTTGGAGTTTATGAATCCAGTTTTTATCTCTACACATGGAGACCATGTGTTCTGCAACAAAAATCAGACTCATGGTCTGACATATGATATTATTTTAGCAAAGCCTCATTAAAAGCATATTTTATTTGCCTGGAATGGACTATGCTAGAAAATCAGGGATGAATACAGACGTTGTGCCTATAAAACTCTACAATAGCTTTCAGTGTTGGTTTGGTCTGTTTGTATGGCTTCATTTGCCCTATGAGTTTACCTCATGTTTATGTCTTCTCAAAAACATCCTTTCTATTTGTTCCCTTTTCTCATTATTTCTCTAGTCATGTCTATTTTGCAGCACCCTCTTCCTCAGACATAATCAGCTGGCATTGAGCCTGAATCAAATTGTTAAGTCCGTATCTCTCCCACACATGATGCATATCTTAAATAGAGGTGCTCTAGGTTTAGGGAACACCAGGGTGAACGAAAATAAATGTATTAATTTTCTTCAATTTCAAGGGAAAGTAAGTAATGAATATTATATAGAATCAACAAGGAAAATGAGAGATCATCTAAACCAAGGCAATTCTCCTCTGACAACAAAAGTAAATACATTTAAATCAAAATATTACAATAATGGTTTGTACAATCTAATAAAACATTGGAAAATGCTGCTTCTAAGATAAGACTCCAAGGGGAACTCACTCTCTTCGCATTTTTAAAAACAGAATTGCCTTGAAGTTTAGTAAACTCTAGCAGTCTGGTGTGAGTCTTTGGCTCTAGAATGGCTACCATTCTATATCTGAGTCTTGTACCTCAGATTGTAGGTGGGCTACAAGTGGGCTGCCCAGGCTTCTACAAGTCAGGTTTGTCTCAAGTCCTAAGGTAAGAATAAACAGTCTAAGAACATCTCTATAGCATTCTCTCTCTCTCTCTCTCTCTCAGATGAAGAGTGTACAGTGTAGTAGAGGAGTAGGATAGGGGCATATCTTGAAGTCATAGTGATAAAAACTGAAGGGATAAACATCACTTTAACTACTGATCACTCAGCCTTCCCATAATAACTTCAAAATATAGTCAATTGGCAATAGTCTAGGAATTAGAAATTTCCAAATATCTGCAGCCTCCACTATAGTTTTTTTAATTAAACAAATCAAATGGATATGTTATAAAAAACTTATGAAATCCCACCAAAAGTCATTGAAATTATAAAGGGTTATTATTTTTAGACCCTCAGTTTGTTTGATCTAGTTAATTGTCAAATGAGGAAATACCTTTACTAATAAAGGTCAACACACCAGTTTATAGGCCAGGGAACTGAATAAAGTCCTGAATAGTAAAGTAATTTCCCTAAAGTCATTTAGCCATTATATGTCAGAGGCAGGAGTTGAACCTAAGTCTTCTCTATTGGCAAATTATAATACCTCTTTAATTTTATATATTTACTCAACAAACATTCATCAGGACAGTATACTATAAATAAAAAAAATTAATTGACTACACTTCCTAGCTGTGTGACCCTAGGCAAGTCACAACCCCCAATGCCTAGCCCTTACTGTTCTTCTGCCTTAGAACAAATACATAGTATTAATACATAGTTCTAAGACAGAAGGTAAGGGTCTAAGAAAATTAAGTGGCTACACCGTGATAAGTGCTGGGGAAAGAAAGAGAAAAAGCAAGACTATCCCTTATACCAAGGAACTCACATTCTATTTGGGTATGACAACATGTATGGAATCATCAAATAACAGCATGAATGTAAAGGTCCTCATAATTGAATAAAAAGATAGATGGCAGGACTCATGGGTCACTAGGTGGCACTTGTAGGAAAAAAATATTAAAAAGTAAGATGAACCAGAGGGATGATCTGGCAAAGCAGATGGTAAAGCCTTGGAGAAACTTGGATTCAGTGATAAGGTTGATGGTATAGTCAGGCAATCCACCATCCTGCTGGACGAACTGTAGGTGGCTACTCTCTGATATTCCATGTATGTAAGAGACCCTGTTCTCCCCATAGCAACTGAGGAATGTGATCCATGACCATTGGGAAACAGAGAATGGTAGGTAAATTAAATAGGTAAAAGTAAAGATTCTGGGTTCCTTTGTTGCAAGGGTAGAAATGAAGGGTCAATGCTCAGCTTGAAAGAGAAAAAGAGAAAAGAACAATGAGTGGAAGGTTAAAAAGAAATACTCTTACATCTGTTCTTTTGTGTTGTGTGCTGAGTAGATGAGGGCTTAACCAAAAGTCCTATTCCTATTCAGATCTACTATGTGTTTAGGGAAAGATTATGTAAGATATGAGAATTTATAATTTTTTAGAATGCTTAGACATAAAAATAGATAAATATAATACATGATATTTCATGTAAAATTATTTGGAGACTTTCTATATGCTATGTAAGGTACAAGGAAAAAGTTACTACCTACAGAAAGAATCTGATGGGGAAAACTTTCAAGGAGGAAGTCACATTTGAATTGTGCTTTAAAGGATGGGTAGGAATTCAGCCATGTAAACAGGAGGAAAGGGAGCCTTGTCACAAGGAACAGTGTTAGAAAAGATTCAGGGAGAGGGAGTTTGGGTGGAGTTTAAAGGTTCATAAACATGAGTAATAGGAAATAAATGTAGGAAGGTAGCTTCAGGTTGTGGAGGCATCAAAATTCCTGGCAGAGGAACTGGAGCTCTATTCATGACTAGGCAATAGAAATTCAATGAATTTTTCAGCATATCTGAGCAAATCTGTGCATAAAGACTCTTTTGTTTATAAAGGTTGGATCAGAAGGTGTTAGACTGGAAATATGATTATCCATTAGGTGGTTACTACAATAGTCCAATTAGTTAGTGACAGGAGTCTGTAGAAAGATGTTGAAATGAGAATAATGAAGTAAGAATTAATATTAAAGATGTTTTCCCATTGGAATTGATATGACTTGGCAAGTAATTAGCTATCAAATTTGAAAAAAAAGGCAAGAATGAAAAATAAAGGTAAGGTTACAAACACAGATGATGAACAGAAATACATAGGGAACAGAGGAGAAAGGACTATTCACTAAGCACCTAACTATGTATCAGGAACAGTGCCCACAGGACTTACAAATAGTATTTCATTTGATTCTTAAAACAACTCTGATAGATAGGTGCTATTATCCTCATTTGACAGGTGAGCAACTGAGACAAATAGAGGCTGGATCACACAGCTCATGAATGTCTAAGACTGAACTCACCATCCTGACTCTAGATCCAGCACTCCCTAAACTATGACCTGTGACTGCCTCTACATTGGAAAAAAAGGAGTAGCAAGATTAGGTGAAAATTAAATAAACTTGATTTTTAACAAGTTTAACTTTAGATCCTAGGGAAGCATACTGGAGAAGTCCTAAAGGTAGACAATTCATGTTCAATTAAAATGAAAACTTATTAACAATAGAAATGCAAGTGTGATTTGATATTAATAGGCTATTTAATAATTAATTTAGAGCTACCAGTGCTAATATGATTTGATCTACTAATAGACCTTCCTTAATTTCAGAAACCATGTACCTCTCTGAACCTCAATTTCCTCATCTGTGAAATGAGGAGTTAAATTAGTTGATCCCTAAGGCCCATTGCAACTATAGCATTATATAATTCTAAATGCAGACCAGGTATGTGTGAAGACACAATGAAACTTGGTCTTTGATTGTCTGGGAAATGCTCTATTTTTACTTTCTCATCCTGAAAATGTTTTATGCCAGATTACTCTTGGTGACTCCCTCTTCTCTTTTCATTTGATTGTTCCCAGAAGAACAATGTTCTTTAAACTTGTTCTGGTCATATCACCAAACTATTGGGATAAGATCTTCTGTTAGGAAAAGATTGTGGGTTTCAATTACTGAAATCGCATTTTCTAGAGCAGAAATGTCAAAATTCATTTGGTGGCCTAAATAACTCAGCATCGATATTCTATTAATTCTACATGACCTTAGCCAATTACTACAATAAATATATTTAAGATTTGACACTTGTAAGAAGAATTTAGGTATTCTGAATCTTTTTTTTCCTTGGCAGATTCAATTAACCTCCACAAGAAGAACTAAATATGGAAATCTTAACTTTTGATTTCAACTTGGATTTTATGTCTTTGCTTATAATAACTCTGGAGTTTTACACCTGAATCTGCTCGTTAAAAATGACTGGATATTAATGTGAATCACTTAAGAATGAACATTTCCCACTGTGATCACAATCTTTATTCCTATGACTAAATTCTATGTAGGCAATTTTAAATGCACAGAGACTTACTATTTTCATAATTCAATGGTCCCTTTTCTCAAAGGAATAAACTCATTCACTCTATTCCTTCTATCAATTTTATAACCTACAAAGGAAAGGAGATATCTTTTAACAGAAAACCAATACCAGCTTTTGGAGCACTCAGTCATTTCTATCACAATAAAGAAAAATTGATCAAATACAAGCATGAAGAAGATAATTTTGGTACCTATATTGAAGAAAGATTAGATAGAGAACCTACCAAGCAGATATAGAAGAAATGTAACTATACCTAGCAGACTTAATTAAAGAGGATATCATCTCTAAACAGAGAAACCAATTAGGAGGTCATAGTAATAGTCGAAGTAAGATATATTGAGGGCTGCAACTAGGACACAGGCTCCAGGGAAAAAGGAAGCTATCACACTGCACTGAAAAGATTCTATGGCCATAGGAAATCAGAGAGGGACAAACCAATCCAGAATCCTGCATACAAATTGAGCCAACAAAAAATACATCCTCTTTCTTATAAAACCTGAATGCTAAGAAGGTTTGACAGAGAACTCAATATATACTTGTCATCCACTCACTCTCTTCTTTCATCCATTCAATAATAACCACAGTTTTAAGAAAGAAGGTGAGAGGGGTAAGACAAATTTGATATAATCCAAACAACCAATATAAATAGAATGTGGATTTTTCAAGAGCTTCTGAAAAATCCTTTCTTAGAGAAACTTTATGGCTATGTTACCTGCATATTTCTCATAACATAGGGCAGGGATATATATATATATGTATATATATATAACACATATTCTACCTGTGTTATATGTATGTATATAGGCATGTATATTTATATCTGTGGTATATATGTATATGTGTGTATATATGTGTAAGAAAATAGGATTTGAATTTCTCTAGTACATCAGATGATATCTATCCCATGGGGTCAGCAAAAACATCTACTTGTTTGTGGTATTTGCTTCCAAAGCTTGATCACTCTTGTTACTCCCATTTTTATATAGGTCCAAGGAAAGGATCTAATAAATGATTCCTTGAAAAAGGCAGCTAAACCCATCAGAGGACCTGACTTTGAATTTCTCTGTTCTTTATGACTTAAA
>NW_025351317.1:0-4489 GCF_016433145.1 Gracilinanus agilis
CCTTCCTTCCTTGTAAATACATACAATCTGACTAACAATAATTATGGCAATCAGTTTGATCTCTTACAGATGTTTTGAGAAGCATCCCACTCAGCTTCTAACTGTGAGTGTCATTCTCATAATCATGAATGAAGCAATGTCAATTATTCAATGTGTCATCAATAGCATCATTCACTGGACTCCTTCTGACTTGCTAAAGCAATTCATACTGGCAGATGATTTTAGCTCATGTGGTGAGTCTTGCACTAGGAAGCACTTGAATGTGGGGAAATGGGCTAGTTTTATTTCTTGCTTAAGAATTGTGCATGTCTTATGTAAAGATTCAGTGATGCCTTTTAATATATACTGTTTTTAGTTCTTTGGAGGAACTTGGAAAAGACCCAGAGAAGAGCCACAAATGTGATGAAGGGGCTAGAATATATGACCTCTGAACAAAGTATGAAGGAGTGGGAGATTTATTTTGGAAAAGAGACAGAAAAGAGATGACAATGAATTTTCAAGTTATCTGTTTATGATTTTCAAAAGTTCTGACTCAGAATGGGACCTTGAAGCTCTCTAGAGAAAAAGGGCTTAGGTAAAAAAACATCAAGTATATATGCTAGACATAAGGAAGAATTCTCAGCAGTAAGGAATATTAAGCATTTGAATGAGTATCTGAAAAAGACTTTGCAATCTCTCGTTCAAGAATCCTGAAAGATTAGGTAGATTCTCTTGGTTTCTAGTAAACTGGCAATGTGGATCGAAGGTAGATGACATGCCAAAGTCTTTTTCTCTATCATTCTGCAACCCCATATTTAACAAGTGAAAGTGTCAAATCCTTGTCCTACAAACCAGTACCCACACCCTCATTCTATTCCAAACCAAAGGCCAAAATAAAAGGCCTGTTTGCACTACTTCTCTATGATCCCAATTCCAGAAAAAAAAAAAAGAGAAAGAGCATAGAAAGGAAAGTTAGGATTCTTCATCTTTTAAAGACCTATTGTTTGAGTCTTGTTAACTTTTTAATCATCTAGGCAATTGTTAAGCTGCTGAAATAAATGGAACACTTGGGTGATGATGAGACCTAAGATAAGAACTTTTAAGATAATAGAATGTGGCAGAAGATCAGGAAGACTAAAGTTTCTGCAGGTCTTCTTGCAGGATTAAAGGAGTAATGGACAAAAGGAAATAAAAGTTTATTTGATTGAATGGTATATTCATCTGTGTTGATTTAATTTTTAATATGCATACCTTCTTTGTGGATATAGAAAAAGTTACTCTCACCTTTTCCTTGTTTGATATATTAGAGATATGGAATCAGCTTCATATTTTAGCATGGACTTTTAACAAGCAGAATCTTGTCTAGAGTAGGAATGCCATAATGGAGAAAGGATTTGAAACAGATTTAGAATAAATGAAACTATTGGAGATGTTTATACCGGAGGAGACTTGCAGGTGGAAGTGGTGGGAGTGGTGGGAGAAGGAGATTAAAAATCTTTAAGTATTTGGATTTTCTCCTGGACAAAAAATTAGATTTGTTGTCCTTAGCCCCAGAGGGCAGAGCTTTGAACAATGGTTAGAAGTTGCAGTGGTATATTTAGGTTTCATGTAAGGAAAGGTTTTTAATTAAAGCTACAAAAGTATTCCTTAAAGGCAGGGGGCTCTTTCTCACTAGAAATCTTCAAGCAAAGGCTGTATGACCACTAGTTGGGGATGTTTCATTATATTCTCTCTTAGAAAGTGAGTAGCAGGTTTCATCATTAATCCTCTGGAATCATGGTTGGTCATTATATTGATCAGAATTCCTAATTTTTTCAAAGTTGTCTTTTGCAATATTGTTGTCATATAAATTACTCTATTGATTCTGCTCATTCCATCTGCACTAGGTCATATAAATTGTCCCTGGTTTCTCTAAAACCTCCTCCTTTATAATTTCTTAGAGAATGATAATATTTCATCATAGTCATGTACTATAATTTGTTCAGATATTCCCTAATTTATGGGTAAACCCTTTGAGTTCCCATTTCTTTGTTAGCTCATAAAAAACCTGAATGTTTCATATATACTTATTGGGAGTTTTTTTGGCTCAGGAACAATCCTTCTTTTAATTTACCCATCCTCTAATTCTCCCTTATATTCTCCCTTCTTTTCCTCTTATTTCCCCATTGAGCGAAATATATTTATTTATTTTTTTCCAAACTCTTACCTTCTTTCTTCAAATGTGTCTTCTCCCCATGTTTGAATGTAAGTGATTTACCCTTGCTTAGTCTCTTATGATTGTTTGTTCCTGGTTACTTTTTAAAATCTTCCTCTTGATTTCCAAGTTTGCACATTAAAATTTCTATGCAATTCTGGGCTTTTCATCAGAAATGCTTGGAAATCTTTTTAAAATAAGGAACCATTTCCTCCCCTTTAGGAATACACTCAGTTTTTTCTAGGTAAATTATTCATGGTTGTAAGCCTATGTATTTTACTTTCTAGATTGTATTCAGAGTTCTCTGCTCCTTTAAAGTGGTGACTGCTCCAAGATGATGAAGAAGGTACACAGACCCACCTGATTTCTCCCCAAGTACCCTCCAAACAACTATGATATAATGCCTCAAAATGAATTCTGGAGCAATGTAACCCATAAAAAGACAGGGTGAAATGATTTTTCAGCACAAAACAACTTAGAAAGCTGGCATGACAGATCTATTGCACTAGGGTAAAAGTGGAGCACAAAGTAGCATGCCGTGGCAGCCCTTATCCTGACAACAGACCTTGGGGGAAGCTGATTCAGCAGCAAAGGCTTCTGGAACTCTCACTCACAGCTGGTAAGGAGGTTGGACAATTGCTCAGAAAGAGATTACTGGGGTCTTTTTGCTTGCTCTCCATGCAAGACTCTTGTCGCGTTGCCCTTAGACAGATCCAAGTTGCAGTCCTACGTCATGGTCTCAGGGGTGGAATAACACTAGCAGACACTAGTTCTTGTGGCTGCAAGGGGCAAAGGACCCTGGTCATAGTTCCAAAGGAGAAAGAGTGCTTATGGTTGCTCACAGACCAGAGCATAGGCCAGGAGAGTATTAAACACACCTCTCCTTATATCATGCCACCTTGAAAGAACTGAAAACTTATAGATCTCCCAGAGCTAGCTCTGAAGGTAGCTGTACAAAGAACATGAAACTTGGAAAAGTGTCCCTTCATCACAGGAACAAAATCCAATTTTAACAAATTTTTAAGTTCAAAGAAAAGAAAAAAGTTAGGAAAATGAATAAACAATAACAAAAGGAAACTACATAGAAAATTATTTTGATGACAGGGGAGACCAAAACACAAATTCTGAAGAAGACAGCAAAGGCAATATTGCTGCATCTAAAGCCTCTAAGAAAAATACGAATTGGTCTCAAGCCCAAAAAGAATTAATGGATGAACTAAAAAAGTACTTAAAAAACAATAGAGAGGTAGAAGAAAAATTGGGAAAAGAAATGGGAGTGATACAAGAAAATCATGAAAAAACTCAAGAACTTGATAAAGGAGACACAAAAAACTTCTGAGGAAAATGATACCTTGAAAAACAAAGTAGATCATTTGGTAAAGGTAACACAAAATTTCACTAAGGAAAAGAACTCTTTAAAAAGTAGAATTGGCCAAATGGAAAAGGAGGTGCAAAAGCTTACTCAAGAAAATCATGTCTTAAAAATTAGAATTGGGCAAGTGGAAACTAATGACTCAATGATATACCAAGAAAAAAATCAAAGCCAAAAGATCGAAAAAATAGAAAAAATGTGAAATATTTCATGGGAAAAATAACTGACCTGGAAAATAAATCCAAGAGAGATAATCTAAGAATTATTAAACTCCCTGAAAACAATGATAAAAAGGAGCTTGTACATACATCATCTTTCTAGAAATTATCAAGGAAAAATATCCTGATATTTTAGAACTGGAAGGTAAAATAGAAATTGAAATAATCTACCAGTCTCCTCCTGAAAGAGATACCAAAAGGATAATTCCTAGCCAAATTCTAGGTCAAAGAGAAAATATTACAAGCAGCCTTCCCCTCCTGACCTCCCCCAACCAAAGATTCAAGTATTGTCAAGCCATAGTCAGAATAACTCAAGATTTAGCAGTTTCTACATTAAAAGACTGGAGGATTTGGAATAAGATATTCCAGAGGACAAAGGAACCAGGACTTCAACCAAGAATCACTTAACCAGCAAAACTGAGCATAACCCTTAAGGAAAAAAATGAATATTCAATAAAATAGAGGACATTCAAATATACTTAATGAAATAACCAGAACTGAATGGAAAATTAGACTCAAATACAAGACTCAAGAGAAGCATAGAGGTAAAAAGGAAAGAGAAATAAAAAAAAAACATTCAGTAAGGTCAAACTGTTTACATACCTACATGATTCTTGTAATTCCCAAGAACTTTATCATTATTAGGGCAGTTAGAAAGAGGATACATAGTTGGAGTCACAACAAGGGTGTGAGTTGAATATAATAAGATGGTAAATATATATATAT
>NW_025351318.1:0-1219 GCF_016433145.1 Gracilinanus agilis
TCCTAAAAATAATAAACAATATATACCTAAAACCATCAACAAACATGATATGCAATGGGGATAAATTAGAAGCCTTCCCAATAAGATCAGGAGTAAAACAAGGATGCCCATTATCACCTCTATTATTCAACGTAGTACTAGAAACACTAGCAGTTGCAATTAGAGAAGAAAAAGAAATTGAAGGTATCAAAATAGGCAAGGAGGAGACTAAGCTATCACTCTTTGCAGATGATATGATGGTCTACTTAAAAAATCCTAGAGAATCAACTAAGAAGCTTGTAGAAATAATCAACAACTTTAGCAAAGTGGCAGGATACAAAATAAATGCACATAAATCATCAGCATTTCTATACATTTCCAACACACTAGAGCAGCAAGAAGTAGAAAGGGCAACACCATTTAAAATTACCCTAGACAATATAAAAAAATAGTTAGGAATCTATCTACCAAAACAAACACAGCAATTATATGAAAACAACTACAAAACACTTTCCAAACAAATAAAACTGGATCTGTTAAACAATTGGAAAGCCATTGATTGCTCATGGGTAGGAAGAGCTAACATAATAAAAATGACAATTCTACCCGAATTAATTTACCTATTTAGCGCCATACCTATCAAGCTACCAAAAAACTTCTTTACTGAATTAGAAAAAACTATAACAAATTTCATTTGGAATAACAAAAGATCAAGAATTATAAGGGAAATAATGAAAAAAAATATGTAAAGGAAGGGAGCCTAGCAGTACCAGATATTAAACTATACTATAAAGCAGCAGTCATCAAAACAATATGGTACTGGCTAAGAGACAGAGAGGAGGATCAATGGAATAGACTTGGGGTAAATGATATCAGCAAGTCAGTGTATGATAAACCCAAAGAGCCCAACTTTTGGGACATGAATCCACTATTTGACAAAAACTGCTGGGAAATTTGGAAAACAATATGGGAGAGATTAGGTCTAGATCAACATCTCACACCCTACACCAAGATAAATTCAGAATGGGTGAATGACTTGAATATAAAGAGGGAAACTATAAATAAGTTAAGTTAACACAGAATAGTATACTTGTCAGATCTGTGGGAAAAGAAAAACTTTAAAACCAAGCAAGAGTTAGAGAAAATTACAAAATGTAAATTAAATGGTTTTGATTATATTAAACTAAAAAGTTTTTGTACAAACAAAAACAATGTAGTCAAAATCAGAAGGGAAACAACA
>NW_025351319.1:0-5202 GCF_016433145.1 Gracilinanus agilis
AGAGAGAGAGAGAGAGAGAGAGACAGACTGACTGACTGAGAAGGTGTGTGTTGGGGGTTGGGGAAGGCAATGTGATGCTTTTATTCTCCTTTCCTATCCCAATTCCTTGACATTTTCCTCTCCCAATTCTCTAAAATGTAGCCTTGTGATCTGTGATTCTAGCTCTGATTGGTTCCCCAAAAGTTCCTGGGCTGAACTTATGCCACCATATGGAATATTTCAGCTTGGGGGGATATGGCTTTTCAGGAAAAATTGGGCCCCCTTCTCTTTCTTCCCCTTCCCATGGCTCAGTCCACCTGGTTTTTCCTTTGTAGCAATGACAGACGACATCTTCAGCAGACTTGTGGTCTTCTCCCCCTCCCTCCCCTTCGGGCCAAGAAAGGTGTTTTTTAGTCTCAATCTTTCAGCAGCTGCTTTTTCCCAGCCTCACAATATCTATGCAGCAAGACTTTATGACTGTAACTAGCACAGATCTGGAAAATGAGCTGAAGCCACATTTCCAAAGCCGAAAGAATATGGCTCGAGTTCCTCCTTAGTGAGAGGACACAACATCGGGCTTGAAAGTCCCCTGTCCTGTGTGGCCTTTCAAAGTTGTCTTTTTTGTTTTGGCAAATAACACTCCCTATTAATATGGGACTTTTAGAAGTGATTTCAAGGGAAGTCAAGGCAGCAAACATTTATTAAGCACTTATGGTGTGCTGGGTACCTTAGACACTTTAACATTGAAGCTTCAATACCTCCTTAGTTAAATGAGGATAAAAATATTTGTGTCACTTATTTCCTCAGATAAATGACGACGTCCTCATTATAGCTGGTACTTATAGAGTGCTTTAAGGTTTACAAAGCCCTTAAAGGACATTTGACTATATATGAAAGACCTTTATAATTACATACTATATAAATGTAAAATATTATTTGGCCCCACTGCTGGGACACAGATTATTATATATAAATATGAAATATATATTATATAATATATATATAATTATATAATTTTATATACTATATACATATATATAATCAGCTCCATTTGACCATTCACAGGACCATTGATTTAGAAGTAGAAGAGACTTCAGAGGTTCTATCTAATCCAGCCATCCCATTTTACAGAGTAATCTGAGACCCGAGGAGGTTGTCAGTCAACAGAAATTAAGAGCTTTCTATACATAGGCATCCAAGCTCAGAGAAAGCAAAGACCCTGTCCTCAAGGGACTTATATTTTAATGAGGGAGACAACATTCATTCAGATAAGTTATATGAATGTATGTGTACACACAATTTATAGGTATAATGTATGCATATACAAGTATGTTTGTGTAAATGTATATGGACAGTTAGTTGGCACAATGGATAGAGTACCAGGCCTGGAGGCAGAAAGACTCTTCCTGAGTTCAAATCCAGCCACAGACACTTCCTAGCTGTGTGACCCTGGGCAAGTCACTTAACATTATTTGCTTCAGTTTCCTCATCTGTAAAATGAACTGGAGAAGGAAAATGGTGAGCCACTCTGGTGTCTCTGCCAAGAAAACTCCCAATGGGGTCACAAAGTTGCATGCAACTGAAAAATGACTCAACAACAAAAAAAAAATGCAGGCTTATAAATGTATGTATATGTACAGGGTCATGCATTGGTATGTATGTGTGTAGATTTTGAGTGTGTACACACGTATTTTTTATATGTGAGTGTGTATATGTTTCTATGTACACATGTTTTTCTAGGAATATGGGCACATACATACCCATAAATCTATGTCTCTGTATGTATAGACACACACATATTGTGCATTTATCCTATATGTGTATATACACACCCATGTTGAATAGGAGGTTAAATAACTTACTCCAGGCCAGTCAGGAAGCCAGTAAGTGGCGTACCTGGTGTTTGAACTCAGATCCTGGCCTTCCAAATCTAACCCACTTTCCGTTGCCCAATAGTGCCAGTCAGCCAGTCTCCACTCTTTTGCAAACACCCCACATGAGGCCCAAGACCCCACAGTGAGCACTAAAGGCAGGATCTCTTGCCAGATCCACCCGAGCATTCTCCATTCCCTGGGCTTTGGGCACCATGAGCAAATCTAGAAGATGATGAGAAGGAACCCAACCCAGGTCCAAAGCAGCAACTAGACGGCGCCATATTTGTAAAGCCTGGAACTAGAATGTAGGCTAAGTTTTCCATAGGCTCATATTTACTTCTATTAATTATGATGAGAATTTGAGGGTATTTGATGACTCTTTGAAGACCTAATTAAGGCCCGATTGGGGTCTGGTGGATGGAGCGTTAGACTTGGATTAGGGCGGGACCAAGTTCCAGACCTGCTCCAGACACTTATTAGCTTTGGAACCGAAAGAAATTCACTCTGTTTCTTCACATGCAGAATGGGAGCAATAATAAAAATCTGCATTTTTAGAAAGTAGAACCTATTTTATATGGTTCTTGGGAAGATTAGAAAGAGTTACTATATATAAAGGATTCTACAAGCCCCCAAATACTATAGAAATAATAACATTATCACTAATGTTATTATTGTGGTGGGATCATCAACTTAGAGGCAATTCAATCTAATACTTTTACCTCATAGATGTAAGTAAACTGAGGCACAGACAAATTAAATAAATTGTCCATTGTTGCTAAAGACACTAGCCAGGAATAAAAACAGTTCCTTCCTCTTTGAATTCTTTCCTTCTTTTGTTCCATCTTAAAAATTTTTATTTTTATTTTTTATTTATTTTTTGTTTTTATAAACCCTCACCTTCCATCTTGGAGTCAATACTGTGTATTGGCTCCAAGGCAGAAGAGTGGTAAGGGTAGGCAATGGGATCAAGTGACTTGCCCAGAGTCACACAGCTAGGAAGTGGCTGAGGCCAGATTTGAATCTAGGACCTCCTGTCTCTAGGCCTGACTCTCAATCCACTGAGCTACCCAGCTGCCCCCCCAAAATTTTTTTAACCCTTACCTTCAGTCTTAAAATTGCTATCCATTCTAAGGGAGAAGAGTAGTAAGGACTGCTAGGCAATTGGGGTTCAATGACTTGCCCAGGGACACACAGCTAGAAAGTATCTAAGGACAAATTTGAACCCAGATCTGATGCTCTATCCATTGGGCTACCCCTGTAACCCCATATTTTGAATGAATCTTGTCCCTAGGCAGCTTCTAGGGCCGAAATATGAATGACCCCCCACACCAGGAGCAGTATATTAGCAACTCTTTCCTTCCCTCCTCCCATTAATCATCTCCTGCCATCTCTATCTTGTAAATATTTTTTGACATTTTTTTGTTCTTTTGTTCTTTTTGTTCTTTTGTTCTTTTACCACATCCAAACCTGTTAATATGTTCCTGTGTGCAAAGAGGAAAAAAAGTGTGTGTGTGTGTGTGTGTGTGTGTGTTTGCACACATACAGTAGGACGGTTGGAATTTCTCAGTAAAAGACAGTTGTTCTTGCCCAGAACATCCAGTTTGGACTCTTCCCAGGGGGTTGTCTGAGGCCTCCTGTGTTTGGCCTCAGCCCTAGATTAGAGTAGAGTGATGTCCCCTTGGAAGACGTAAAGCTGAGACTTTGTTTGAAGACAGGAGCTGAGAGGTAATAGGTAGGAGAGTTGAGGACGAGGGAAGCCACTGGACGAGGCCATTTATCAGCCTAAGGGGGTGTAGCATACTAATCAGAAGACAACCTTAGATGACCCAGTCTTCTTTCAGAGGCAATTTAGTGATGCCTGGGGTAGTGCATCGGACCTGGGTCAGGAAGACATAAGTTCAAATCCAGCCACAGATTCTTTTTGAGCTGTGTGACCCTGGGCAAGTCACTTAACTTCCATCTGTTTCTTCAGCTCTTATTTTCTTCTTCCATTTCCTCTCTCAGTTTCCTCCACTGTAGAATGAACTTTAATAATAGCACCTCCTAGGGCAGCTAAGTGATTCAGTAGATATAGAGGCAAGCCTGGAGACTGGAAGTCCTGGGTTCAAACAGATTTGAACTTCAGATACTTCCTAGCTTTGTGACCCTGGGAAAGTTACTTAACCCCCATTGCCTAGCCCTCAAAACACTCTTCTGCCTTAGAACCATACTTAGTGTTCAGTCTAAGACAGAAGGTAAGGCTTTAAAAAATAACAATAGTAATAACACCTCTTGCACAGATGGTAAAAACATTTAGCAGAGTGTCTGGTACATAGTAGGCGTTATATAAATGCTTATTCCCTTCCCCCTTTCCAGATGTCCTAAACTAGTCCTAACAGACAGCATCAGGCAGGCCTTTAAATCCTGTTTATGACTTACTTTGGACCAGTATGGCCAACTTTGTTTAGGAAGCGTGTGCTGTAGAAAGGTGTGTTTAGTAACAGGAGCATGTCTTCACGTGCCGTCTATTTCAGGCTGTATTCTCCAGGCAATAAGACAGAGCCAGAGCCCTCTCCCACTCCCTGTCCCCCAACTCCCTCCCATTCGGATGTGGCCCTCCAAGAGGGATGGAGCTGCAGGGTAGAGAAGAGGAGAGAGTGAAGGCAAGGAAGCCAGACCTTTGTGGACGGTTAAAGTCATGGGCACTAAAGCCACCTGAGGTTTGACCCAGTTTGAAAAACCAGCTGCCAGACCTTGCCAAAGTCACTCTCAAGATCCCTGAAGCACGCCTGAAGGAGGAAGAGCAGCCAATCCGGTTCTCCTGCCTCCTCCGTCTGTTGCTTAGGATGGCAGGCTCTCCTAAGCCTCAGAAGCCCTGTCTGTCTCAATGACCAAGTCCTTTCTCCTGCGGTGCCCCTTCAGCATCCATCAGAGGCAAGCACCCACAGCCTGTTTCATACAGCAGGGATCTACTGTCAGAACTAGCTCCTGCCATGCCCCAGCCCTTTCTTCTTCCCTTCCTCCCTATCCCCTCCCCTTCTTTTATTAAATAGAGCTCCATGAGTTTTCCCCAACCCTTTCCAAAGTTAAGAGGGACCAGGGATGAGAATTCTTAGCATAGCCTCTCAGCTGGGCAGCATGCCAGTTTCCAGACTCCTTCTTGGCGTCCGTTTATCAGTCCAGAGCCCTTAGAGACTGAAGTTCATGAATGTTCCAGGACTTCATTGAGAAACAACTGTACTGTATTATGACCAGGGGATAGTATCTGATTTCAAGTGAGCTGTTTTGGAGTCTCTGGGAGTAAGGGAGAAAGTGTATTTGAGAGAGAGAGAGAGAGAGAGAGAGAGAGAGAGAGAGAGAGAGAGAGAGA
>NW_025351320.1:0-3897 GCF_016433145.1 Gracilinanus agilis
ATATATATATATATATATATACACACAGGAGAGAGGGAGGAAGAGAGACAGAGACAGAGACAGAGACAGAAAGAAAGAGAGAGAGACAGTCAATGGGAAGAAAACTATTAGGCTAGTCGTTGAGCCTCAAGAATGATCCAAGATTTCATTTTTTACAAAACATGCCTGGACACAAGCTAATTATATAATGAAGGTAATAAAGGAAGGCAATATGTGTTGTTAGAGGTCTGTGATGGCAAAATGATAGAGACAATGTGGAGCATCACGGAGGTGACTATGACTGACCAAACTGTTAAGAGCCAGAGATGAGTGAAATCGAATATGACTTGAAGACATGGAGCAAGAATAACAAAGGGATGACTGCATTGTTTGGCCTCCCTACCATGATTTTTTTTTAGATTTTACTTCGCATGGATATTCGAAGAAACAATTTATATATTTAACACTTGACAAACACCAGAAAAAAAAACTTATACCAAGTAAAAAATAATTACTATAATATAGTGGTTGCAATGTCATCCGCTTATTTGAAGATCATTGTCATATTTTCATATAAGAAAATTATAAAAACATTTAATGATATTTGTTTTTTGCTTCCTATGTGTTTATTTTCTTAACTTTTTTTATTGGATCTATTCAGAAGACTCACATTCTTGATCAGACTCATCCTAATGAAATCAGCGACAATGGTAACAGTTTTCCCCACTAACCATCATAGTCATTACCTATTCTAACAGAATGCAATGCAGCTTGAAAGAATTGCTAAAAAATAAACGAGGTAAGTGTAGTATTTTTAGATATGAAATTGATGCAGGTAAGCACAAGTAACCTTGATAAGTATCTTAATCACTGAACAATGATCCTTGAAGCCAGTTTTGGAAAGAGTTCACAGACTAAAGAAGTTGATTTCTAATTAGATGTGAATTATACTGTTTTCTATATTATGTTTAATTAAAGAATGAGCAAATAGTTGTGACAACTGGCAAGATGGTTATTTTGTACCATCGCGGGCTCAGCTACAGCTACAAAAGGGGCATGCAATCAGCAATTGTCTTTAAAAAGAGCAGTTAGAATAAAATGATTAGTTTCATCAATTTAGACCTATTTTCTTAAACAAATAGAACTACTAGAATAGCTTTGTCTGTTCAGATTGGAAGACCTTTTATATTTGAAAAAGAGGACTATTTAGATACCATCCGTTCATCTTAAGGGGGGTAAATCGCCTCATTTCACATGATTAACATTTATTACATTTGCCATGGCATTTACAAAGTTACTGGTCTCTTATCAGTCAATAATTTGCCTGACTTTAGTGTCCTGATAAAAATACATATGATGTCCACATACTTGTAACTATAAGCATAATTCCATCTGCATATATGTACATATAGACATATATATGTTATTTGATCAGATATTTTTAAAAAGCTATTGACAATCATTAAAAAGATATTTTATTTATTTAAATATAAATTATGGACAATTTCTGGAAATCAGAAAAATATTATTCAATATGTAAATGGAAGAAGGGGGTAAGGTAGATGTTTGTTTATGCTTCAAATTGACCTTATTCAAATAATTAGAAGGTATAATTGTAGTAGCATTTTGCATAACAATCAGTAAGTTTTCTCTAAGGTAAATATAAAGAAATAAGTCTTGAAACATATTCCTAGAAATATTTGAATTTCGCACCTAAAATTACTTAATCTCCAGGTATAGAAATGCTTTATGTGAATATATAAAAATAAAATGTTTCAGAGGATCATTATTATCTTCATCAAAAAGGTATCATTGCTGTAGCTCAACACTTGACTGCCACACAAAATATCATTAATCTTCTCTCTTCCCAAAAGATTACCACAAATTCTAACTTTTAAGGAATAAGGATAAGGACTACAACTATGATGTCATTCAGAGAACTCTTAGAAAAAACTTCCTAATTCAATAGTCAGTCAGTCGACACACATTTTTTAAGCACTTTCCATATTCAGGACATTGTTCTAAGTGCTCAGGACACAAGGAGAGGAAAATGGAGCCCTTGCACTCAAGAATCTTACATTTTAATGGTGGTGACGGGCAAACAACTATGTCTATACAAGATAAGGATTGCCTAGAACAAAAAGAGGTTAAATAATTTGCCTGCGATCACATAAAAAAGGATGTATCAGAAGGATGAATGAAAAGAATCTAGGTCTTTTTACCTGAAAAGCCTGCTTTCTCCAATAAATGAGAATATATGTGGATATATATGTATGGAAACATTATTTAGGTACAGAGAAAGTCATTCTACTTTGCTTCCACTTCATATGGCATTTACAGAAAATGTATAATCTAATTAATTTGATTGCTGCATTAGTAAGGTATTCATTTTAATTGCTCTGAATTTTTTATTATTTTAATGAACTAAGAACTCAACCTTATACCTAACATTAGGATAATTAAGATCCTCCTAATGGATTATCATATATTATCTCAGGTATAATACAGAAAGAATTGTTAATCATTTCCCAATCTCAGTTTACAGAAATTTTGATTTTCTTTAATAAGGCATGATTTAGGGGCAGCTCGGTAGCTCAGTGGATTGAGAGTCAGGCCTAGAGACAGGAGGTCCTAGGTTCAAATCCGGCCTCAGACACTTCCCAGCTGTGTGACCCTGGGCAAGTCACTTGACCTCCATTGCCCACTCTTACCACCTTTCCACCTAGGAGCCAATACACAGAAGTTAAGGGTTAAAAAAAAAAGAAGTAAAAATAAATAAGGCATCATTTATTGCCAAGGCAAATGATCAGTTTTCTATTTAGAGTCTATGAATTAAATGTATAAACAAATTTAGTCACATAAAAATAAAACAAAACACATATTGATATCTTCCCTATTCAAAATTTTTACTGCTTTGGAAAGTAAATGTATATGACAGAATATAAATAAATTATTATTTTCATATTAATATACATATGTTCCCATATATCATATGTGTACATATTTATACAAGATTTATTTATAAATGTCTTAAAAAACTTGAGCCTAGGTATTTAGTACAAATATAAATGCAAACAAATTAAAATAGAAGTAAATCAGATTAATTTGTTAATAGATGTGACATTTTCTGTTGATCAAACTTTTTATTTTATTTTTTTAAACCCTTAACTTCTGTGTATTGGCTCCTTGGTGGAGAGTGGTAAGGGTGGACAATGGAGATCAAGTGACTTGTCCAGGGTCACACAGCTGGGAAGTGTCTGAGGCTGGATTTGAACCTAGAACCACCCATCTGTAGGCCTGACCCTCAATCCACTGAGATACCCAGCTGCCCCAATCGAACTTTTTTTTTTTTTTTTATTTTTTTTTACATTTATTAATATTCATTTTTAACATGGTTACATGATTCATGCTCCTCCTTTCCCCTTCAACCCCCCCCCCCGCACCCCCCCTACCTATGCGCATTTCCACTAGTTTTGTCATGTGTCCTTGATCAAGACCAATTTCCACATTGTTGGTAGTTGCATTGGTGTGGTAGTTTCGAGTCTACACCCTCAATCATGTCCACCCCGACCCATGCGTTCATGCAGTTGTTTTCCCTATATGTTTCCTCTCCTGCAGTCCCTCCTCTGAATGTGGGTAGCATCTTTACCATAAATCCCTCAGAATTGTCCTGGGTCATTGCATTGCTGCTGGTTCAGAGGTCCATTACATTCGATTTTACCACAGAATGTCAGTCTCTGTGTATAGAGTTCTTCTGGCTCTGCTCCTTTCGCTCTGCATCAGTTCCCGGAGGTCTCTCCAGTTCGCCTGGAACTTCTCCAGTTTATTATTCCTTTTAGCACAATAGTATTCCATCACCCGCATATACCACAGTTTGTTCAGCCATTCCCCAATTGAAGGACATACCCTCCTTTTCCA
>NW_025351321.1:0-2929 GCF_016433145.1 Gracilinanus agilis
ATATATATATATGTATATATATATATATATATATACTAGGCATTTCTGAGTTTCTGAACGTTTCCTATGTCATCTGTTTGTCTTCACAAGTCCTCTGCAAATTTAGCAAAATTCCCCCCAAAATCCCATCTAATTTCTCATGCCAATCTACAATATACTGAAACTGATGGGGAAAGTCACAGTGTGGAAAGGATACCTGTGCAGTTATTCAGCAAGTAAATATTAAGCAGTTATTATGTGCCAGACACTGTGCTAAGCCCTGGGAATGCAAAGGAAAGCAACAACATTTCCCCTGCCCCCAAAAAGCATACATTCTAATGGGGAAAGCAATAGATGTATATATTAAAAAATACAACTAATCTGAAATAAATAAATATGTAGACATATACATCCATATAAAATATATAGGCAGCCCACTGGGGTTGGAATCAGGAAGACATCTTCAGGAGTTGAAATCTGATACTTATTAGTTGTGCAACCCTGGGCTAGTCACTTAACCTCGTTGCCTCAGTTTCCTCATCTGTAAAATGATCTGGTGAAGGAAGTGGCAAACCACTCCATTGTCTTTGCCAAGGAAATCCCCAAATGGGATCACAAAGAGCTGAACACAATTGAAATAACTCAACAATAACATACACACACACACACACACACACACACACACACACACACAAGCATGCGTGTGTGTGAGAAAGACTTTTCAATTGTCTCTCTTACTATGAGGATCACATTTGTTCCAAACTGTTCCAGTGCCTATAGCAAAAGTAAACTCCTAAAAATAAAAGATCAATGTGATCTTGGTATTTTTGAGACAGAATGATCACTTAGCTATTTTTCCCCTCTTTTTACTTGTCCCTAGTATTGAGCTCTAGCTGAATCTTTTAATGGAAACTGGGGAAACCAAAAGGCAGAAAAGAGAAGACAAAAGCTGTTTAATACCTCTCCTTTTCTGATTCCTCCCAGATGGCAAAGCATACCCCTGATTCCCAAACATTTTGCTTTTTAATTCTTTTATATATGAAATTATTATTTGATAATACATGCATATTATGTAAATGTATTATATCATATATTTATATTATATGTGTGTATTCTTTTTTATATGTATATAAGTTATGTCCCTAATTAGAATCCAAATTCTCTGAGAGCAGAGACTATTTAACTTTTTTTCTGTTTCACTAGCATCTCAGACAGTGCCTGGAACATAATAATTGCCTAATAAATGTTTATGGTTTGATTGATTTTCTCATTTCTTCAAAGGTCCTGCTTTAATTAGCCTGGATATTCCTTCTATTGATACAAGACAAAACTGTCCATGCCTTAGTAGATAGATGATCTTTGCCAGAGCTTCTTTTGAGAGAGCTTTAGGTAGGTGGTTGTAGGAAATCAGTTGAAGTAGCAGAGTTTGAGGCTGAAAGGCCAGTAACTGATCAGATGTGAAAGATAATAAAGAACCTAATGGTGAATGAGCCATCTGCATCAGCCCATCTCCATGATATTTCTGCCCATCTATGGTGATGCTGTGTATTCACTACCCTTACCTGTCCTGACACAATTATATGGCTATGGAAAAAAAAAGGTTTTTGTTGATGTTCAATATCTCCCTAGAAAATCCACTAGGAAAAATGAAATTATCAAAATGAATTTTCTTATACTAAACTCAAATCTTCCTCTTCATATATTATAGCAATAGTCATGTACTGACTTCTGTATCTCCATGGGAATTACTCTAATCCATCTTCTACATAGTAGATCTTAAGAAAATAATTACCTTTCCCTCTAAATTTTCTCTTAACAGACATTTATTGGTGTGGATGGTCTGTTTTGAAAATACTGAGAAGAAATTACACTCTTGGTGTTCTTAATTTAGCAGATATTTACTAAGCACCAAGTGAATGCCAGGTATGATGCCAGCAACAGTACTACAAGGGCAAAACAAGTTCTGCCCTTAGAAAGCTTATATTTGACTCACGGTTGGGAAGGAGAGGGAACAACATACATATAATAAATACACAGTAAATGGAAAAATATATAAAATCATTTCAAAAGCACTAATAACTATGGGTTAGTTAGGGATCTGAAGGTCTAAAAGGGGAAGGGAGCAGATATTTATTAAACCCCTACTATGTGCCAGTCACTCTTCAGAACATTTTGCAAACATTATATTTGATCTTTACATCTTTGGGAAGAAGTGTTTCTCTTATGCCCATTTTGGAGTTGAGGAAATCGAGGCAGATAGAGGTTAATTGACTAATCCAATGTCAACCAGCTAGTAAATGTCCAAAATCAAATTTGAATTCATCTCTTCCTAGTTCTCTATCTAATACACCACAGGCCTGCCTTTAAAAAGCATGAAATTGTCAGCCACAGCAATGAATTAGTTAATTTTTCCCACAATAAATTCTCATATGATATGGTTTTGAGTTCCCTTAAAATCAAACCCTTCTCCTCTGTATGAGTTTTATTTTCCCAATGACATTCTGAGAAGCTTGTGTCCCGAACCAGTCACAATATTCCAGACAAAATGTATCCAAGATTTTCATAAACACACCATAAGATTGTCATTTTACACCGGTGATCCCTGTTGAACCCAGGCTTCCTGGGCCATATTGCATTGGTACTATTGAATTTTAAATTTAAATGCAAGCTTTTATATTTATCCCTGTTGAATTTCAGTACTTCCATTTAGGCAGCTTATTCTAGCCTGTCAAAACTTTCTGAATCCTGATTTTTGTCACCTAGTTGGTTAATTATTCCTCTGTCCCAACCTCAGAGACATTCACAAACTTAATCCAAGCTATTAATAATAATGATGATGATGCTGATGGTAAAAAGGTCAGATAAGATAAGACCTAGGATGGAGCTGATTATGCTATTTGGAGCTCTTACACCTAGACATATCAAGTGTACATATATATATATATATATA
>NW_025351322.1:0-8085 GCF_016433145.1 Gracilinanus agilis
TATATATATACATATATATATAAAATCTATATAGGTAATCTATATAATCTCATAATAAAAAATAGCAAAACTATTATAGTAACAGAAATGCTCATGACTCAAATCCAAAAGAGGAAAATGAATCAAAAATATCTACAAGCAAAGAAAAAAATGTGGCTTAGACACAAACCCAATCATAATTATTAGAAGAGTTAATGCTAAAAATTATTATAAAAATGAAATGAGTATGGTGGAATGATTAAACAAGTTGTGTTATATGATTGCGACAGAATACTGTAGTGCTATTTTCTAATAATGAGGAGGATGGTTTAAAAAAAACCTGAACCCCAGAACGGTGTATATAACTGGTACAAAGTGAGATGAGCAGATCTAAGAAAATGTTGTACATAGTAACAGTAATGGTGTAATAAAAATCAACTATGAAAGACTTAGCTGTTCTGATCACAGTAATTGTAAATGTGAATATGAATGGGATGAGCTCACCCATAAAACGAAAGTAGAAAAAAAGTAGAAAGTAAAAAAGGAATAGCAATCATGATCTCAGCAAAAGTAAAAGCAAAACTAGACCTCATTAAAAGAGATAATCAAGGAAACTATATTATGCTAAAAGTAATATAAATATAAAGTAATAAAGTAATATAAAAAATTTTTACAAGTTTCTCCAATAAATATATACTGAATACAGAACTGAGTCACATTTATAATAAGATCCATTCCCTGACTGATACATGGTCAAAGGATACAAATAGGCCACTTTCAGAGAAAAAATCAAAGTCAGTTTTATAGTCATATGGGAAAATATTCTAAATCACTGAGTAGAGAAATTGAAATTAAAATAGCTCTGAGGTACCACCTCGCATCTATCAGAAATGAAAAATTCTGGAGGAGATGAAGTTTTTCCTTCGTAGGTACACTATATGAACTGCTGGTGGAGTAGTGAACTGGTCCAACTGTTCCAACAATTTGGAACTATGCCAAAAGGATTACAAAACTGTGCCACACTTTTAGCAGAAATACTGCTACTAGGTCTGTGTCCCAAAGAGATTTTTGTGGTGGCAAAGAAGTAGAATTGAGAGGATGCTCATTAGTTGGAGAATGGTTGAATAAATCGTGGCATATGTTATGAAAGAGTATTATTGTATGTTGAGAGAGGAACCAGGAGATTGATGATCAACTATGAAAGACCTGGCTATTCTGATTGGTACAATAATTCAAGACAATTTCAAAGGATTCATGATTTTAAAAAACTCAGCAAAAAACTGCTATCCACCTCTAGAGAGAGAAGAGATTAATTCTGAGTGTAAATTTAAGTATTATTTTCTCAGTTTATTTTTCTTGTCATTTTGACAAAATAGCTAATATGAAAATGTTTTGCATGATTTCACATTTATTTTTGATATCTCATTGCTTACCTTCTCAATGGATGAGGAGAGGTGTGAGGGAGGACAAGAATTGGAGCTCAAAATTTAAAAAGAAAAGAATGTTTAAATTGGACCAACTGAAATTGATGACCCAAAAAAGTACCTTGAAATCACATTTCAAGAAATCAGAAAACTGCACAGATCTCCTAGAGAGGAGGTAATGTAGAAGTAAAAAGAATTTACTAGATACTTCCTGAAAGAAATCCCCAAATTTAAAGTCCCAGTAATAATAAAGCCAAAATCCAGAACTCCCAGGCCAAAGCAAAAAAAAATCTTGTCAGCAACCAGAAATAAAGAATTTAAGTGCTGAATAACTAGTCAGGATCACACAAGATTTAGTAGCCACCACCAGAAAGAGGTGGAGATCTTTTAATAGGATATTCCAGAAGGCAAAAGATCTATGCTTCCAACAAGAATAATTTACCCAGAAAAATTGAATAAAATCCAACCAGAAGGAAAATGTATCTTTCATGAAATAGAGAATTTCCAAGAATTCTTTTTTGTTTTTTTTTATTTTAAAATGTTTTTCCATGGTTATATGATTCATTTTTTCTCCTTACTCTTCCCTCTTCCCTCCAAGAACTGACAAGCAATTGCACTGGGTTTTACATGTGTTATCATTTGATACCTACTTCCATATTATTTATTTTTGTAATAGTGTAATCTTTTAAAACCAAAACCCTAAATCATATACCCATATAAACAAGGGATAAATCATATGTTTTTCTTCTGCATTTCTACTTCCACATTTCTTTCTTTTGATGTGGATAGCATTCTTTCTCATAAGTCCCTTGGGGATGTCCTAGATCATTGCATTGTTATTAGTAGCAACGTTGATTACATTTGATTGTTCCACGTTTCATTTTCTGTGTACAATGTTCTCCTGGTTCTGCTCATTTTGCTCCGCATAAATTCATGAAAATCTTTCCAATTCATATAGAAATCAAGTAGTTCATCATTCCTTACAGCACAATAGTATTCAATCACCATCATATACCACAATTTGTTCAGCCATTCCCCAATCGAGGGACACCCCTTCATTTTCCAATTTTTTGCCACCACAAAGAACATGGCTATGAATATCCAAGAATTCTTAATGAAAAGAACTGAGTTTAGTAGAAAATGTGACATACAAACATATGTCAAGGAAGCATAAAAAGGTAAATATATGATAAGCAATCACAAGGGACTAAACAAGGATAAATCATTTGTGTTCTTATATGGGAATATGATACACATATCCCCTCAGAACTCATTTGTCATCAGGGGATGTATTGTGATTCAGTCATTTCAGTCATGCCCAACTCTTTGTGACCCCATTTGGAATTTTCTTGGCAAAGATACTAGAGTGGCTTGCCATTTCCATCTCCAAATTTTTACAGATGAAGAAACTGAGACGAACAGGATAAAATGAATTGCCTAGGGTCATACAACCAGGAAGTGTCTGAGACAAGATTTGAATTCAGGTCTTCCTGACTTTAGGCCTGGAGCTCTATCCACTGCACCATCCAGCTTCCCCAAAGGGGTCACAGAAGGAAGATCTGGGAATTTTTCCGTTAAATTTTGATGATCTTAGAAGAAGAAAAAAAGTAGACGGAAGAATACACTAGGAGTTGGGAAAAGGGAAAGGAAGATTGGGAGAAGTTATCTCATATAAAAGGGATATTGTTATGTGGGTAATTTGAGGAAAGGTGTGTGGTATAAGGGAATTTTGAAAGGAGGATGTTGGAGACTTGCTAAGTGGGTAATCTCGGTTACAGGTAGGCTAGGATTAAAGGAGATTCAGGGTATAATAGGATTGAAGTCAGGAGTATAACACAGAAAGGAAACAGAGATCTTCAGGGCAAAGAGAAATTAAACTAAACAGACAAACTCAGCAGGCTTACAGACTGGGACTTAGACTCAAACACAAACTGAGGGAAATAGACTAGACTGAAATTAACAAACAGGCTTTAGTTAATTTCACAGGAAGGGACTTGTTTTGAAGTAACACCTTCCTTCAAGATGGATGCCCCAGCTTCCTCTAAGCCCAGAGTATGTTGTTTCTTTCCCTCTTCTTCCGTCTTGATAACTAACAGACAAATTATACTAATAGGGCTGTTGAAACACAAAAGGGTTTATTTTGTTTGAAGGATGTTTGTTAGGAAGGTGGATCAAAGGAAAGCCCTATCAGTTGTCTCAGGAACCTCAGGTGAGGGAAGGGAAGCAAAGATGGAGTCTGAGTAAGGACCTGCCTTTAAACTCAGCTTTACAAAGTGCTATTGCTATCTAAAGGGAATAAATGATGACTGACTAACTATAACTAATGCTGTCAATTAGATGACTCTTCACAGATTTAACTCCTCTATAATTACTCTCCTTATTAACTACACAGACATATAAGGTAAGGGAGGGAAGGCAGGGATGGTATTAGGAAAGGAAGATATAAAGGGTTTATCTAAAATAATAATTTCTTAAGTAAATATGTCAAAGCTAGGCTAAATTTCAATATTAAAGCTAGGTAATCAAGGCAGCTCGGCTGACTGACAACCTCCCTCCACGGAAGATCCAGCCAACTGTCCCTTTTCCTCAAGATTCCAAACCCCTAACAGCTTTTGGAACTCAGCCAAAGCTAGAAAAAACTATATCACCCCAATTCTGTATACTACAATATACAAGTAGAAATTTATACAATAAAGATGTGGGACCTGGGGGTGGAGATAGGAAACCCTTGAATATTTTGAAGGGATGGAGATATTTTGACAACTACGTCTGGGAATAGAATTCTTTTTTTTTATAAAGATATATTTTTTATTTTACCAATTACATAAATTTCCACATAAGTTTTCTGAAGTTATATATTCAAATTGTCTCCCTTTCTCCCTTCCCTCCCCCCAAAGCTGGCAAGCAATTCAATCTGGGTTATATATTTTTACCATGAAAAACATATTTCCATATTTATTCATTTTTGTTCATTTTTGTAAGTGACTCATCTTTTAAAACCAAAACCCCCCAAATAAAACCTCAAATAAATTAAAGTGAAAAATCATATGCTTTGTTCTGCATTCTAACTCCAATAGTCCTTTCTCTGGAGGTGGATAGCATTCTTTGTCATAAGTCCCTCAGATTTGTCCTTTATCATTGTATTGTTGAGAGTAGCTAATATCACAGTTGATCATTCCATAGTATTGCTTTTACTGTGTACAATATTTTCCTGGTTCTGCTTATTTCACTCTGCTTCAGTTCATGTAGGTCTTTTCAGCTCTTTCTGAAATTATCCTTTTCATCATTCCTTATAGCACAATAGTATGGGAATAGCATTTTCCAAATATTTATTTCTTTATTTTATTTTTTAATTTTTAAATTGATTGTTTAAAGATATTTTTCCATGTTTCCATGATTCATTTTCTTTCCCTCCCCTTTTCCCTCCCCCTTCCCAGAGCTGACAAGCAATTCCACTGGATTGTTCAAATGTTGTCACTTGATATCTATTTCCATATTTCCATTTTTGTTATAGAGTGATTTTTAAAGGCCTAAACCCCTAATTACATACTCATATAAACATGAGAAATGCTGTCATATGTTTTGTTTTTGTATTTCTACTCCTGTAGTTCTTTCTCTCAATGTGGATATCATTCTTTTACATAAGTCCTTCAGGAGTGTCCTGGTTTGTTGTATTGTTACTGGTAGCAAAGTCCATTACATTGAATTATTCCATAATGTTTTACTTCCTGTGTACAATGTTCTTCTGGTCCTGATCATTTCACTCTGAATCAGTTCATTGAGGTTCTCCTATTTCATATGGAAAGCTTCCAGATCATCAATTCTTGCAGCACAATAGTATTCTATCACCAATATATACCACAATTTGTTCAGCCATTCCTCAATTGAGAGACACCCCCTCATTTTCCAATTTTTTACCACCATAGAGAGCATGGCTATGAGTATTTTTGTACAACTATTTTTCCTTATTATCTCTATGGGGTACAAACCCAGCAGTGGTATGGCTGGATCGAAGGGTATGTATTCTTTTAAATCCCTTTGCGCATATGGGAATAGAATTCTTAACAAAAAATGATAGCATAGATAATAAAATTAAGCAGTTTGTGCTCAATTTTGGAAAATAATGAGTATGAATACTATATATGTATAAGTATATAGAAGTCGCATATAAAACAAATACAAATTAATTGGTTAGGAAGGCTTGAAGATCTTGGGGAAATCAAGAAAGGCTTCGTGTAGTAGCACTTGAGCTGAGCTTTGTAGAAAATTAGGGATGCTAATGGGTAAAGGTGAGAAGGAAATATAATCTAGATTTGGAATAGCTGGAGTATGTTTCAGCAGAAAGACATATATGAGAGACAGAGTGTTTTATATGAGCAATAATAATGACAGTTTGACTGGACTACAAAATGGATGAAGGAAAATAATTTACAAGATTGGAAAGGCAGGTAAAAGCCAGGTTATAAAAGTTTATAAATGTCCAACAGGAACCTTGAGGCAACAGAGAATTGGAAAGTTTTTATGTAGGAGAATACCATGTTCAGATCTGTACTTTTAGAAAAGTATTTGGATACTATAGAGGATATAGACTGGAAGCAGAGAGAATAATAAGGAGACTATTGTAATAATTTTGGGCAAGAGGTGATAGTAGTCTAAACAACAGTGGTGGCCATGTGAGCAGAAAAAAAGGGAAAGATGGGAGAGAAGTTATAGAAGTAGAAACAATGAAATTTGGTAATTGATTTTACAGGATAAGGGAGAGTGAGGAGATGAAAATTCTGAATTTGCAAACCTTGATAACTATGAAATAAAACTAGATAGTTGTCTTTGATAGAAATAAGAAAATTCAGAAAAGTACTGGATTTGGGGACCTGTTGAGTTTGAAATACCAAAGGGACATTCATTTCAAACTATCTAATAGGCAGTTGGTGATATGGGAGTGGCTCAGGAGAGTGATTGGAATATATTTCAGAGTCATCTGCCTAGAGAGTTATGGTCACTGAGGAGAGTATAAGTAGAGAACAGAAAGGAAACAGGCCCAAGACAGAGCCATGACTATACCCAAAGTTGGGAGTATAATATAATGAATGATCCAGAAAAGAAGACTAAGGAGAATTAGTCAGAAGAAAATAAATGCAGGTAAGGCAAGAAAGGCACTTCCAATTGGTTTAAAAAATCTTTACATTATATATCTCTACCTGATATCCAAAGAGAGTTAACACAATATATGTATTTAAGTCATTCCAGAATGGATAAGTGATCAAAACATAAGAAAAAATAGTTCTTAAAAGATGAACTTAAATTATTAATTACAATAAATATAGCTCTTGTAGTATAGAGAGAGGGGGTCATATAGTTTTTCAATCTTTGGCTGAGTTCTAAAGCAGTTAGGAGTTTGGAATCTTGAGGGAAAAAGACAGTTGGTTTGAGCCTCCCGTGGAGAGAGGTTGTCTAAACAACTGAACTGCCTCCTTACCTATCTGTAGTATTGAAATTTAGCCTAGCTTTGAAATATTTATTTAAGAAACTGTTATTTTGGATAAACCCTTTATATCTTCCTTCCCAATATTATTTCCTACCTTCCCTCCCTTACCTTATATGTCTGTGGAGTTAATAAGGAGAGTAATTAAAGAGGAGTTCAAATCTGTGCAGGGTTAATTGTTATTTGACAATATTAGATATAAAGAAACTAGTCAGTCATCATTTATTTTGTAAGTTGAGTTAAAGGCTAGTCCTTACTCAGACTCCATCTTTGCCTCCCTTCCCCCACCTGAGGTTCCTGAGACAACTGTTAGGGCTTTCCTTTGATCCACTTTCCTGACAAATCATCCTTTAAAGATAATAAACCCTTTTGTGTTTCAACAGACCTATTAGTATAATTTGTCTGTTAGTTATTGAGAGGGAAGAAGAGGGAAAGAACCAACATACTCTGGGTTTCAAAGGAAGCCGGGGTATCCATCTTGAAGGAAGGTGTAACTTCAAAACAAGTCCCTTCCTGTGAAATTAACTAAACCCTGTTTGTTAATTTCAGTTTAGTCTGTTTCCCTCAGCCTGTGTTTGAGTCTAAGTCCCAGTCTATAAAGCCTGCTGTTTGTCTGTTTAGTTTAATTTCTCCTCTCCCTGAAGATCTCTGTTTCCCTTCTGTGTTATATTCCTGACTTCAGCCCTATTATATCCTGAATCTCCTTACTCCCAGCCTACCTGTAACCTAGATTACCCACTTAGCAAATCTCTGACAACCTCCTTTCAAATTCCCTTATACCACACACCTTTCCTCAAGTTATCCCCATTACACTCTCAGCTGAGACATCAATTGAAATGAGCCTATCATTTAACTATGACTCCATCTTAGAGGTTTGAGAGGAACAAGGGATGGTATGATTTTTTTTTGACATTTTTTTTAACATTTATTAATATTCATTTTTAACATGGTTACATGATTCATGCTCCACCTTTCCCCTTCAACCCCCGCCCCCGCACCCCCCCCCACCCTTGGCCGATGCGCGTTTCCACTAGTTTTGTCATGTGTCCTTGAACAAGACCAATTTCCAAATTGTTGGTAGTTGCATTGGTGTGGTAGTTTCGAGTCTACACCCTCAGTCATGTCCACCCCGACCCATGCGTTCAAGCAGTTGTTTTTCTTATATGTTTCCTCTCCTGCAGTCCTTCCTCTGAATGTGGG
>NW_025351323.1:0-5883 GCF_016433145.1 Gracilinanus agilis
CATATTTTAAGAAGGAAATTAATAAATATAGAAAGAGTCCAGAATACAGTGACCAGGATGAAGAGGTATACTATATGAGGATTATTTGAAGGAAGAGAACTTATTCATCCTAGAGAAGGGAAGACCTGAGGGTACATACATGTCCTTTCTCCAAAGATTTAAAGAACTGTTATGTGGAAGAAGGATTAGATTTGCTTTGCTTGATCCCAGTAGAACTCGTACCAGTGGGAGAAAGCCATAAGAACACAGAGTACATCTTAAGAGGAGAAAACATTTCATAATTATCAGAACTATCCAAAAGAGGAGTGGACAGCTGTGGAAGGTAGTGAGTATGCCAAAAGCCCAAAACTTCAAGTGGCATCTGGATGACACCTTAATTAGGGATTTTGAAGAAAGGATCCTTATGCTTTAAATTAAGACTAGCCTACTTGACCTCTAAGTTTTTCTTAACTCTGAGATTCTAGCCATTTAATGTATTTTAATAGCCAATCAGCCACTTTAATCTTAATTAACAATTTAGCTTGGTTTCTTCCGCTATAGGCTTCATCATTACCAACCTCCGCCCCTCCAACTATCTCAGTCCCTGTCTCTGTTTCTCTTAATCTGTGTCTCTGTCTCTGTCTCTTTATATTCCTCTGGGTCTCTGTCCCTGGCTAGTCTGTCTCTGTCCCTATCTCTATCTTAGCTTCTATCTCTTTCTCTTACTCACATACATACACACAGAAAGAAACACATAGATACATACATGCATATATTCATAAAATAAAAATACAAAATATAGATTCTAATCCAAACTGTTAGTTCACCTAATTTATACTTTATGTAGTATAGAAATAAAATTAGATATAAATTTAAAAAGTCAATAAAAGGAAACATACTCTGAGCAATTATAATGAGCAAGTTTGGCACCAAAGTTCCTCTTAGAAGAGATGTGAGGGACTAACGGGGCAGGATATTAAATACATTGTCAGATTGGTCATTAACAATTGTTTTTGCTCAATTGTTTTTCTTTGTTACAAGGAAGGGTTCAATCCTGGGGCAGGGCATATCCAAAAATGCCTGTAGTTTAAAAACAAAAGGAATGAATAAATCTTATTCTGAATTAAAAAAATACAATCCAGCTTTGATCATTTGAAGTTGTATTGATATCATGTTGCCAAGAATTTCAACATGTGTCTGGTAGTCACATGTAACAGTTCTGGCTTGGAATGATGCCCCATGGCAGAAATGGGCCACAAGAGAAAATCATTTGTAAATTGTCAAAGGGAAAAATAGACTTATGAATGACATAGAAGTAGATTTGTAAACAACCAAGTGTTTGCAATAATGTAAACTTCTTTGAGGATAAATTAAATATTTTTCTCTATAACACCTTCTTAACTCTTTAAATTTAATATGAAGTTCAGCAAATACAATCAAATGAATCCAATGCATTGATGCAGAATCCTTTGTAATATTGTCTAGTTAGTTAATATTAGAAAGATTACTGTATCTAATTTATTACATATTTCAAGGAGTATGCAATAGTGAATCTTTCTTTCCTCCTTCTTTAACACAACAAACAATATCATTATTTAATTTTATATTCTTTAAATTCTTGGGCTGCCCCTCAAAATTACTTTGTATCTATTTAGCAGTATAATGTCATATTCTTGAAGAAAGTCATTTCATTTTTAACATTGTTTTCCCAGTGCCTAGCACTTGGTCTGGTATATAGAATCCTGGTCCTGAATAAATGCTTGTTGATAGGTTGATTCCTATGTCTACTGCCTTTTATGGATGTTTAAATTCCATTGGCTTATCAGCTTTTATACTGACTCCTGAAGAAGGAGTCAGAACGATAAAGTGCAGAGAACACTGACTTTAGACCCAAAGAACCTGGGTTCAAATATGGACTCTGCTACTTATTTCCTTTTCCCTTACTTGCTTCCATTTCCTTATCCCTGAAAGCTAGGGTTTGGATGAAATTGTCTCTAGGTCCTCTCCAGGTTTCAAACATATCATCCTATCAGGAAGGAAAACCATTCCCATATGCTAAGGTTTATAGAAGGATAGAGTCAAAAATTACACAGGATGGAGTTAGGAGGTGTTTGCCATCTGCACCAACAGATGTAGTTTGCACACTAATGAGCTCATGGATCCATTAAGCTGTATGCTGCCTAGTCTACAGTTGAATTCTAAATTCTATAGCATATCAAGAGTGTGGAACAGACTGGAACACAGTTGATGGCAGTTCTCCTGGCAATAAACAACTATGGCGTGATAATGGCCTGGGATTTTATCTAGGCAAATGATTGAAATTTAACGTCCTGGGGACATTTACTTAATATTGAAATAAAGTATCTATTATTATATAAAAGATTTGTAGTCACTGCAGATTACTGGTCAATCCTGTGCCAGTGTAATGTAATAATAATCCTAAGCATAATTATAGCACTTCTATAATGCCTTAAGGATTTCAAAGCACTTTATAAATATTGTCTCTTTTTATCCTTCCAACTACTATAGGAAGGAGGTGCTACTATTATCTCCATTTTTCAGCTGGGAACAAAAGTTAAGGGACTTGTCCAGGGTCACATTTCTAGGGCCTGAAGTAGGATTTGAACTCAGATCTTCCTACTTCAAATCTAATGTAAAAGAAAGGACACTGGGCTTGAGTCAAAGGACCTGAATTTGAATCTCAGTTCTGACACTGGGTAGACTCCGGACCAGGCATTTAGTGTTTTTGAATACATAAGGATACAGGTTTGGAATTTTCTTAGGGTAGAACTTCCCTGTTTGGGAATTCCCTCCTCTAATGCACCAACCTTTAGTAACATAACTCTGTAGGGCTCAGTATTAAAGAAATTCCTGAGATATATAATAATTAGGTGACTTGCCAGGGTCACAGACTTGTGAGTGAGATCTTTCTGACTCCAAACCCAGTATTCTACTATACTAAGGTGCCTCTGTCCTTTTTCATAAAATGGTATTAATTATTCTCAATTCTTTCTCCCATAACTTCTATGAGGAAAGCACATTCATTGTAAAGCACTGAAGAAATGTGCATTATCATTGCTACAAATGAGTTGCATAAGTTTTCCTATCTGAATGAGAGAAAGAAAAATTGGATAATGGTATGGCTTCAAAGCGGGCATCAAAACTTCGTTTGCTACTGGTTGAAACTGTATATGATACAGAAAAAACTTATATGGACATGGATTTAAAATGGCCTGAGGGAACTGTAATCCAAGTAAGCCGATCAATTTACTTTTAATGACAAACCTGAAAAAACAGAAGTGTTGGCTCTTAACATTTTCGATCAGCACATTCTTTGGCAAGATGGTCTCCAAAAATATGTGCTGCATTAAATATGTTACTTGAAAATATCAGCTTAGAAAGACTGATCAGAAGGTTCATAATCATTTATAGAGAGAGGAATGGCATGAAATAGTGAACAGAGAGCAAATTTTGGAGGTAGGAAAGCCTGTGTTCAAGTCTTGCCTTTGACCAGAGGTATGCAGAATATAGTCCTTCCCTTTTCCCTGAAGGGAAGAGCCCAAGAGCCCATGGTATTGCTTCCTAGGGCAAATTTAGCCCACCCTCCATGTATAACTTTTACTTTGAAACATACTGACTATGGGAACCTGGGCTATCTTCTTAACATCTCAGTGGTAGAGAGAGAATCTTCATTTAGAGTTCCCTACACTAAGGAAATCACTAATGAGGACTAAAAAAACAAACAAGCAAACAACACCAACAAAAAGTCTGCCAATCAACCAACCAACCAAATAACAAGTACTTATTAGATACTTACCATCCATTAGGCTCTCTGCCAGGCACTGGAGATATAAGCACAATGAAACAACCTTTACTCACAAGGAAGTCACTTATACACATATGTAAGTATATACAGAATAAATATAAAGTGAATAGATACAAATAAAAAGGAAGTTGTTAAATATAAAGTAGTTTGCAAGAGAGGACATTAACAATTGAAGGGATCAAAAAAGGTCCTACCTGGAAAAGTCTGACTAAGTGATTCTTGTACCCAAAGTCATTGAAAAGAAAACAAAACAAAAAAAATAGGATTTCTTGGGAAGAAAAAATATATAGTATATAGATACTATAAAATTGCAGAGAAATTTAGAGATTATCTAGTCCAATCTTCATTTTATAGATGAGAAAAGAGTCTAAAAGAGGTAAAGTTTCATGGGTAGTAAATAGCGAAGCTGGAACCAGAGTTTGCATCCTTTGATGTCTGATACGCCACACAATTTTGAGGGGTTACTTCTTGTTTCTTCAATGTCAAGTAAAATGCATTAGGATGAAAGAGGTCAAACCCAACTTGTTTCTCATGTTAATATTAGGTGAAATATTTGATATTGGAATGACTCAGGTCTTGGGCAGAGAATCTTTGCACTTTTTATGACCCTTAAAATTCTTCAGAGCCTTTCTACTCAAAATTTCCAAGTTATAATCATAGGACAGGGGAAAGTAGAGCTAGAAAGGATGTTTTTAAAAATCTAAAATCCTGATTTGATAAAGGAGGAATACAAACCCCAAAGGAGGAAAGGACTGGTCTAACCAATGACTTTGGGTCCCTCATTATTTTCCTCTAAACTTTATTTCCTATCCATTATGGGATCAAAGAAGTGGATATCAGAAGTGGTTATCCTCCTTGGAGGAATATCAGCTTTGTAATTCTTCACCTTATCTATTTCATCATCATGATCAAGTCAGACTTGAATATGAAATCTCATCATTAAAAATCTACCATTTTCTGAGTCTTTTTTACAAGGCAGAGTAATAGCATCATGTATTATGTGGTATTTGTGTGTGTGTGTGTGCATGTGCTCATGTGTATGTGTTTTTATTTGGACTACACTTGTGATTTCATCAATATAGGGAATTCCTGCTAAGGAAAATCCACTTAACAGAGCAGATCAATACTTATTCTGCACCAAATCATTCGAGTTTCCTGGACCTTTGACCCTGAAGCTGGTTTTCTATGTGGTTCTCTCTGCTGCTTTGAGTCAGCACATACATGTGTGCTCACACACATACACACACACAAACACAATCTTACATAAGTTGACAACTATAGCCAAGGTAACATCCATATTATAGAAGAAAACATCCTGGCCTCTAATACGTGCTACATATTTTGGTTTTACTATAAAATAGCATCATTTCTCTTAGCTTCAGTTGACTTATCTTTGAAGTGGAGGTTATCATCCATATAAAAAAATACATACACACACACACACACATCATAATATCATGAACACAGAGCTAGAAATGGAGGAAATAAATATTTACATAGCTCTTTCTATGCCTTGAGGGCTTTGAACATAACAACTATTCTCAATTAGTAACAACAGATACAAAAAATATGAAAATTGTTACCACATCTTTGATATAGTCTTATATGTACATATGTAAGTATATACACCCATATACATATCTACACAAATCTATTCACATACACATGTAGATATTCACTATATACATATAGATGCATTTATATACATACATAATCTGTATGAATTATGTATACTTAATAACTTTTTCTTGAAGCTATTTTCGATATATTTGTAGAGCATATCTACATATTTACATACAATATATTAAAGTATTGAATTAGTTTGGTAAAAACTTGGTGCAATCAAGAAGAAGGAGACACATGTAGCAGGACATGCAAACTCTCAGGCACTTCCTAGTCAAACACTCTCTTACAGAGTCATGCCAATAGATGTATGAGTATATACATCTATAGGTATATGTGTTATACACATGTGTTTGTATATACACATGCATGTGCATATGCCAAAACAGGTAGAATATACACATACATATATAAAAAGAAGGAATTATATATATATGTATATTATATGTAATATA
>NW_025351324.1:0-8890 GCF_016433145.1 Gracilinanus agilis
ATATAACATATATATTATATAATATATATGCCTAATAAATGGTTGTGGATTGACATTTTTATAGAATTTATATTTTTTTGGTTTTTATTTTTTTAAATATTTTATTTTCCCAATGACATGAAATAGTAATTGAGAATTTTCATTTTTAATGATAATTGACAATGATTTCTAAGTTGTTCTTAGCAATATATCTTTAATTATATTTTTAAAAAGCCATTAATTAACAATTCTTAGCCATATTGGATCCCTCTGTATCACCTCTCTTAGCTCAGTATTCTGGTAAGTTCAAGGTCAGTGAAAGTCAAGGACTTTGACTTGCTTAATATTAAAGTCATTTTTAGTGCTATCCCTGGCCCAGTCTACTCTGAGTACTATGGATTTGCAAGTTTCCTTTTCACATAGAAGTAATCAGTTCTATTGAACACATATTTCTCTCCCATCATGCTTATTCCTTTCATTACCACTGGAAAACTTAATTATATCCTGGGTTCCCATGCTTCTGATTTTTGGTACTTGGTTTTTTTTCCTTATTTTTCAGAGAAGCTGGCCTCTAAGACTTTTCCCAGCTGTCTTCTCACCAGGCCCTCCACCACCTCCTGTGCTCTGAATCAGTCTTCTGTGTTCTCTATTATCTTCTTTGAGGCTAGGAACTCTATTGGTTACTGATATTTGTATTGTCAGCCTTTTGCACTGTGCCTGCAAATTGTAAGCATTTAATAAAGATTTAGTCACTATTTAGCTAATAAGCTAATGACCCATAGTCTTTATGTCATGGTTCAAGGCCTTCTGCAACCCCTATCCTCTAAGAAGATAAATTTTCAAAAATCTACCTTCTTAGGGAGAATCTCTTTACCTGTTAGGTGCCTACATCAGTGAAATTCCATTTTCAAAACCCCTCTCCTAAACAAATTAACAAAGAAAACAGAACATTAAAGGAGAAGGCAAAGAGAGAAGGATTATAATTCCTTTTTAGGAAGCAATTAATACTCTTGGACAACTAGGTGGAACAGTGGATAGAGGGCTGGGCCTGGAATCAGAGTCCTTTTCCTTAGTTCAAATCTGGCCTCAAATACTAGCTATATGACTCTGGGTAAGTCACTTAACCCTATCTGTCTCAGTTACTTGTAAAACGATCTTGAGAAATGGCAAACCACTCCATTAACTGCCCAAAAAACCCTCAAATAGGGTTAGGAAGAATCATACAAGACTGAAATGATTGATATTAATTATATTAATAATATGTACACTAAGTTTGTTCTAAGTCTTTTTCAGACACACCCAGCATAGAGCTCATTATGTCTAGCTGTATAAGACAGGGCTATGGTTCCTACCTCATCCATCATATCATTTGCTTTATAAGGGAAAATATATTTTATTCGATAATGATTTTTTAATGCAAAAATAAATATGAGCAAAAATTCCTTTGATAAAACTAAGGAAACAAAACAACAAGAACTTAAAGTAATCTGCCCTACTTTCTTTCACCTGTAATTAGAGATTGCAACTGTTTTATTTTTCTTTCTGCCCATCAAACAAAAGCTATAATATGAGAGAGACCAGGAGGGAATTCTGTTGCATTAGAGAGACCAAATGGAATTTACAGAATTTTCTTCAGAGTTAACAAATCATACAGCATCCTATATAGCTAATGATCACTCCTGCTACTGTCATCCTTTTTTATTATGCACACATAAACAGACAATTAAACTCCCCAGGAGGGTTTTATTGTCACAATCCAGGAAAAAAAAAGTTTTCTCTTTGCTTAAAAAATAAAGCAACATAGTAAATGGCAGCCCAGAAGAAGAAGTCGTGACCACTGACAACACACTGTCACTCACCTTCCTCCAGTGAATTAATTTGCCACAAACATTAGGAATCTCATCCTTCACGTTAGAAACAAAACCATTAGATCACCATCCAGAGGACAAAAGGGAATTATGGAGGCCTCTAGGAACGGTAATACTATTGTAATTATATTTTTCCATAACTGAATGGCTCAGAAATTTTTCTCATCTGTTGTTTGAATGGATGGACATCTGCCTATTGCATCTTTGTGTCCTGAGTGGATTCTCAAAATGCCAACAGATGCCTGAGAAACAAAACTAGGCAAAGATGGGTTTTGATGGCAGAAAAGTTTGCCTTGTATCCTTAACATGTGTATATGCAGGATGCATCATGATGATTACATATGTCCTTGAACTATCAACTTCTTTTACTTATCTCTTCCTTTTTTATTTAAACCATCACTAATCAAAACTCTTAAATAAAAGTTTAAAAAGTTAAAGGGGCCTTTAGAAATTGTTCTCTCCATCTTTAGCCTCTTCTGTTCCTATATGTCCTTCACTTTGCTCTGAATAATTTTTTATAGTACAACTTTAATTGGGATGAAACACCTTCAACGGCTCCCCATTCCCTATGCATTGAGCTCTAAATGCCTAATATTGCATGCAAAGCCTTCCACAATCTGATACCAACTGACCTTTCCAGATTTATCTTTTCCTACTTTTTTATGCTCCATGCTAATTGGATGGCGTTTTTCCCGATGGAACATGTTATTTCTTCTACATAGAATTCTCTTTGGTTTCCCTCTCGATTTTTATCTGTCTTTCAAGACCTAATCCAAAATTGCACTTTCTCTATAAAATCTCATTTTATCAAATTATCTGTCCAGAAGCCTTTACTGCTTGCTTACGTTCTTCCTATGTGGTGTTCATATTCTCATTTACTTCATCATTAACTTTGTTCATGTCATATATCATCATTACTATATTATTATGAACTTAAAAATTATAATGATTATATATGTTTATCATAATGCTAAGACAAATTCCCTGACCATAACATGGGATGAATATATATTTTATTTATATACATAAATACCTTTATATATGCATACACAATGACTGAATTTTTATTGCCATGGAATGTGCATGGTCATATAATCCTGCATAGATGTTTGTACTTATGATTCCCTACTTCAAGGTCAGTAGAGAATTTCAGGGTCTTTGAATAAAAGTTACCAGAGATCTTTTTATGGTTTGTAAAAGAAAATTGGCCTCACTGTGTGTGCATTGGATTCATGGAAGAGCATTTTCAGCATTTAAAATAATTTACATGAAGTCAAAGGAAAAATGTTAAAACTTCAAAAAAATTTAGAAATTCATGGTAAAATTATAAGTTTATTCTGTAAAAGACTTGGTTCAGTCAGTCTTGCAGTATGTCAATGCAATGGACTGATTTAAGACTTGCAAAGAAAATAGAAGAATTGATAAACTTAGTCTAACATATTCAGTGTACAATGTTGGGCAATAATCTTGTCCTTCAGGGATCAACCATTTTTCCTTCCACTGCTGTTAATAGCTTTAATGGAACATAAAATGATATGTTTCTTCCTTTCAGCTTAGAAAGCATTTTCCCCTTCCACACTTCTTCACATTCCCACTCAAAAAAAAAGAACAAAAAAAGCTAAATTGCTTGATTAGAGATCCCATGAAAGGCTGACTAATTTGAATCTTGCTGAAATATTTTTGAAAATACTTAGAAGGCTAAGGACATTAGCATCTTCACTCTCACCATGCAGCTTCCCTTCAAATGACTTTGTAATGTCACTGAACTCAGAACTCTGCTGAGCAGGGAATAGAACTGTAGATGACTCCAGTAGAAAAGTGCTAAAGGACTGTTTGAAAAAAAACTACACTCTGTGACATTTTTATTTGACATTGGAAGTGAGCTTACTGAGAAGAAAAGTTCATTATGGGTCTCACTGAGTGAGCAGAGCATATAAATATAAAAATAAAGGCAGTTATGTGTATGGGGGAAAAGATGAGTATAGATGAGTACATAAGTTGAGAGAATAAAGAATAGTGGAAGAAGAAGAAAAAGGTAAAGGAATGAAAGGTGGGAGAGAAAATGAACGGGAAGAAGAGGTTCCCTTCTCTTGGTTCAAAACAAGGTCATAGTCCCACTTTTAAAGGAAAGAGTTAATTGAATATAAAAAGATCCCACCATATTTAATTGATAAATAACTTGAGTTCAGTGGTTTTGCTGTTTTACCTTTTTTATATTCCTAATGCTTGACATAGGTTCTTTCATATTTTAGACACTCAAATGTGTGTTAAATTACATTGAAGAAATGTATTCATGTGGATAGAGTGCTGGATTTGGACTCAGAAGTCTTAGACTTAGAATTGAATTCTGCCACTACCATTATTCCCGTATGTAATGTTGGATGAACTTAATCTCATAGAGGTTAAATTTCCTCAACTGTAAATTGAAAAGGTTCAACTAAATGGCCTTGATAGCCCCTTCCATTTGTAAATGCATGATCCTGTCATTTTAAAAATGGAAAATTACCAGTAAAGATATTGTTCTGTGTGAAAGGAATGAACCCATCTTCCCTCTACCATTTTACAAGGGATCCCTGTGAATCCAATATTCAGGGATCTTCCCAGGAAGTCCTGCTTCCCACTTCCAGTTTCTATTTTCATTCCAAAGTCTTTTTGGAAAACTATGAAAACCCTCCTTTGACCAATTGCTCTCTAGCTCTACTGCCATCTATCCTTCCCCTTCCCTTCCCCACCAGAGTTTAATTGGGAGTCCTGTGGAACTCTATTTCTACAAATCCTTCCTGAGAGTCTTGTGAACTCCACATTATCCAACGATCCAATTCCCCTTTTCTGGCCTCTATTTTCCTAATGAGCCTTGTAGCATTCATTTTGCCCAACCTTGATATATGGAATGAGGTATTGATCCATGTCTAATTTATACCATTACTGTTTTCCAGTTTTTTTTCCCCAGCAGTTTGATTTTTGAAATAGTGAATTCTTTCCCCGAAAGCTTAGATCTTGAGTTTGTCAAACACAAGGTCACTGGGTTTATGTACCATTGTGAGTAATTAATCTATTCCATTGATCCTCAAATCTATTTCTTTGCCAGGACCAGATTGTTTTGATGGATCCTCCTTTATAATATAGTTTAAGAATTGGTATAGCTAGGCTACTTTCCTTCATTTTTTTTAATATTTTTAAACCATTAACTTCTGTGTATTAGTTCCTTGGTGGAAGAGTGGTAAGGGTAGGCAAGGCGGGGTCAAGTGACTTCCCCAAGGTCACACAGCTGGGAAGTGTCTGATGCCAGATTTGAACCTAGGACCTCCCGTCTCTAGGCCTGGCTCTCAATCCACTGAGCTACCCAGCTGCCCCTTTCCTTCATTTTTAAAATCAGTTCCCTTTGATATTCTAGGTCCTTTGTTAATCCAGATGACAATTTTTTTTCTGGTTCTATAAGATAATTTTTGATACCCTTTTACACGTGGCACTGAACAAGTAAATTTAGGAATAAAGATAATTTTTATTATATTGACTCAGCATACCCATGAGTGATTACTATTTTTCCAATTATTTAGATCTGACTTTATTTTTATGAAAAATATATTATAATTGTAATCATATAGTTCCTGGGTTTATCTTGGTAGGTAGATTCCCAGGAATTTTATATTTTCTACAATAATGTTTAAAGGGATTTCTCTTTTTATCTCTTGCCATTGGGCTGTATTGGTAGTATATATACATTTTGATGATTTTTGTGATTTTATATCCTGCAACTTTTTAAAAGTTGTTAATTATTTAAATTAAATTTTAGTTGATTTTCTAGGATTTTGGGGGTATATCATCATATCATCTGCAGCTAGTGATAATTGTACTTCCTCATTGAATTTTCTAATCCCTTCAATTTCTTTTTCCACTCTAATTGCTATAGCTAGCATTTCTAGTACAATATTGGAAAATAATGGTGAAAATAGATATCTTTATTTCACTCTTCATCTTACTGGGAAGGCTTCTAGCTTATCCTCATTACAGATAATGTTTGCTGATGTTTTTAGATAGATGCTATTTATCATTTTGAGGAATTTTCCTGTTATTCCAATGTTCCATAGTGTTTTTTTAATAAGAGTGGGTATTGCATTTAGTCAAAAGCTTTTTCTGCATCAATTGAAATAATCATATAGATTTTGTTGGTTTGATTATTGAGACATTCAGTTATGTTGATAGCGTTTCTAATATTGAACCACCTATGCATTCATGGAATATAACCTACCTCATCATAATGTATGATCCTTGTGATATATTGTTGTTATCATATTGCTAATATTTGGTTTAATTTTTCTATCAATATTCATTAGGAATATCAATTTATACTTTTATTTCTCTATTTAGGTATCAACACCATATTTGTGTCATAAAAAGAATTTCTTAGAGTTCATTCTTAAGCTATTTTTTCTGAATAGTTTTTATATTATTGGAATTAATTGTTCTTTAGATGTTTCAGAGAATTCACTTGAGAATCAATCTGGCCAGGAGACTTTTTTTCTTAGGTAAGTAATTGATGGTTTGTTCAATTTCTTTTTCTGAGATAAGATTGCTTAAGTATTAAAGGATAAATTTTTTTAAATTATATTTTAAGGAGTAGAGGTAGCATGGTACAATGGAAACATTCCTAGGTTTCAATTGAGGAAAAATTTTGTTTGAATCCATTTCTGACATTTATTAGCTATATGGCTTGGGGCAATTCAGTCCCCAGGATTAAATCCCCAAGTCATAGCTGGTTTATGATCTGCATTGATGGAAGGATCCCTATGCCAAGGAAAGAAAATTTTTATGAAGTGAGGGCCTTGAGGAATAAAACTTTAATAAAGAGTTAGGAAATAGCCTCTGATTTGTGGAAGTATGCAGACCAGTCTGGTAAATACTAACTTTCTCCAAAAGCCATTGGAAAAGGAATGAAGTACAAAATAGGGTTATGTCAAAGAATAAATTGAATCCAAATGTCAGCACCATGCAAGTGAATCAGGTACTATGTTTAATGATGAAAGTCACCCCTACTCAAAGTTATCACTTCCATTAGCTTCCAAGGTGTCAGGAATGAGCACTTTTAACATTTTCTTTTTTAAACCTTTATGCAGAGATGCACACATTAAATGCATTTTTCACTTAGCAAAAAGAGGTCCCTGTGGGAAGAAAGGATACTTTGAATCTGTGTGTTTGCTGATAGTAGTGGGGATGGTGATAAAGGAAGATCTAGAGCAGAAGAAACCCATAAAATTTCAGAGATGTCATGCCAAATATTCATTTGGTCCTTCCTTCATAACATGTTGTTTTTTTTTTCTTTCTGAGAAATATGTAAGGGTAAGCCTACTTAACACTTTGCTAATATTATTGATTATAAGAGAAAAGAGAAAAAGAAAATTTTTCAGACTTGAATATGAAAAATAAGATAAAATGAGAAATAAGTTCATAAAGAAATTGCACTCTCACAGGGAAAATACTGCCTTTGCCTCCCAAATTATGCTTTCTTATTTGCATATGAACAACACAGAAGCCTTGAGAGAGAAAGCTAACATGGGCAGGGGGCAGACAGCCTAACCCACAGAAAATGGAATTTCAAGTAAGAATCATTAAATCAGCCACTTGGCATTTGGCAAGTGCTTATAAGGTCTTTGGTATTATGCTAAGCACTAAAAATAAAAAGACAAAAATGAAAGGACCTCAAGGCTACTTGGATAGAACATGGAGCCTGGTATCAAGGAAGATACGAGTTCAAATTTGACCTCAGGCATAAACTAGTTGTGTGAACAAGGACAAGTCACTTAACTCCCATTTGCCTCAATTTCCCCAACTGTAAAATGAAGATAATAGCAGCATCTTCTCAGGGATGTTGGGAAGAACACATGAGATATTATTTATAAAGCACTTAACATAATAGGTGCTATAAAAATGATTATTTCTTTCCCCTTACCATCGTCAGTTCAGGTTCTCATTATTTCTCATCTGGACAATAGCTACACACCCTGATTCCAGATTCTCACTTCTTTAAACTATTCTACATATCACTTCCATATTGATTGTTTCTTAAGGTATTGCTTTTCTTAGGCTTCAAATTCTCAAAAAAACAAAACATGGAGAAAAAACATATGCACCTATTAGAGTATACAAAATACAAAATAAATGCAAGGAGATTTTTCAGGGGAAGCCCCCAAATAACTGAAGATTCATGAAAGGTATCTAATTTAGAATATATCTCCTGAAGAAAGCTTTGAAAGGCATACTGACTAATTAGAAATAATACATTTCCCAAAAAATAAATAATTTAATCTATTTTTCCAGGATTATATACCACTCAAAAATAAATAAATATGGGCAGCTGGGTAGCTCAGTGCAGTGAGAGTCAGGCCTAGAGACAGGAGGTCCTAGGTTCAAACCCGGCCTCAGCCACTTCCCAGCTGTGTGACCCTGGGCAAGTCACTTGACCCCCATTGCCCACCATTACCACTCTTCCACCTATGAGACAATACACCAAAGTACAAGGGTTTAAAAAAAAAAAAAAGTAAAAATAAATAAATAAATAAATGAATGAATGAATGTATGAATAGATAGATAAATAAATAATTAAATAACAACTAATGTTTTTCAATAGTCAAACTACATGCTTTTTAAAAAAATCTAAAGTGTTTGACCACTGTTTTAGTGGCTAGAATCATTGCTAGTGCCTCTGAGCAATGCATTCTCCATTTCTCTAAGTCATATCACATTAAATGACACGTTCTGCAATATATTGGTGACTACACATTGATGGGCCAGCTGTACTAAATGGATGCAAATCAAACTGTTAAAAAGTAGAGAAATGAAAACTTTTTGGATACTCAGATACTATCAGTACTGATTTCGTTAAACATGAATGTAAAATGGAAAAAAATAAGGAAGAAAATTTTCATCGTAGTTGAATGATTTATTTCTTGACTTCTTGGGGGAAAGGGAGAAATTTTAAATCAACCTATCTTCATTGATACATATATATGTATTATATGTGTGTAATATATATATATATACATATA
>NW_025351325.1:0-6613 GCF_016433145.1 Gracilinanus agilis
GGAAGGAGAAGAGGGAGGGAGGAGAGGGAGGAAGGAAAGGAGGGAGGGAGGAAGGAAGGAAGGGAGGAGAGGGAGGAAGTAAGGAAGGGAGGGAGGAGAGGGAGGAAGGAAGGAAGGGAGGGAGGAGAGGGAGGAAGGAAGGAAGGCAAAAATAGCATTTATTAAGCTCCTATTATATGCCAGGCATTATGCTAAGAGCTTTACAAATAATATCTCACTTAATCCCCACAACAACAATGGAAGGAAGGAACTATTATTACCTCAATTTTACATAAGAGGAAAATGAAGCAGAGAGAACTTGTGACTTGCCCAGAGTGACAGAGTTAGAAGTATCTAAGATCACATTGGAACTCAGTTCTTCCTGACTTCAAGTCCATCATTAGTATACTAAGCAAATCAGTGTAGGGAATTGAAAATAGGAGTTTGCCATTACTTTATGGATTTGATTCAATCCTGCCAAGTGTAGCTTTTTCCTTTGGATTCTGGATCTTCTGTTAATTAACTGAATGACCTTGGGCAAGTCAATTAACCTCTCAACTTGTTTTCTTCTCTAAAAAATGAGAATGTTGGACTAGATGACCCCCGCCCAAGGACTTCACCATAATTTTGTGAAAAGTACTTGTTTTCAAAAAATTGTATGTAATAAAAGATGTTTATATGTCCTATCCATTAAATAACTCTGAATTTCAACAGCCATGAAGTTCTTAAAACTCCATCATAGTTAGCTTGTCTTAATAGTATTTTTATTCTCTTCAAAAAAGTATTTGAGGAAAGGTCTCTAAGTGTAATATTTTTTTTAAATGTAGAATTAAAATACATTAGTTTTAAGAATCTTGTGAGATCCCTGGAGATAAGAGGAGACACTTCAAGTATAGGAAGAAATAAAATAATAGTTCAGAATCTCTCCTCTGAAAGGTCCTAAACTACAGTAATAAATTAGATAAAATGCCATCCATTTTGATCCTAATACACATATTTTCTAACCCTATCAGTGAACAATAACCATAGTTCATTCCTTCCCTTATAATGGAGCAGAGGTGTGCTGGAACCAGTTCAGAGCCCCTCATTAGAGCTGATTGGTGTGATATTAATTGCTCAAAAATCCATGAACTACAAATCAGGTCTAGATTTATTGTTTTGTTGATTGTCTAAACTTGGAAAGTAATGGAGAAAATGTTAAAGCAGATTACCTTTTAAACTGTCCTTGAGTCTTTTTTTTCCCCCATGAGCTGGTTGTTAAAATTTAGCAACATATGCCTGAGGCAGAGACAACACAAGAAAACAGAGTAGTAAAAAGAACCTTAATTTGGAAGTCAGGAGAGAACTGGGTTCCAGTCACGACAGTGATGAGTTGCATGGTCATGTGCAAGTCCTTGACACTCTATGAGTATAAATTTCTTTACTTGTAAGACAATAAGACATACTGCATTCCTCACAAGGTTGCTGTGAAAGAATTATTTCATGAACTTTAAGGTATTATGTGAATATCAACATTATTTGTTTGTTTATTATTGTTATTGTTGTTGTTATTATTATTATTATTATTATTATTATTATTATTATCTCAGAGCCAGGCGGTTTTCGAATTTTCTTAGATTCTTTTTCTTAGGTCCCAGAATCATCTTAGCTAGAAGAGAAAACCAACTTCATCTAGTCCAATGCCTTCATTTTAGAGAGAGAGAGAAAAACTGATGTCACTGGAGACTAAATGATGTACCCAAGATATCTTAGACTGGAGGGAAAGGATAGGAAAGTGTGTTTCCTCCCACACTTCTTACTAGCTCAAAAAAAAAAAAGCACAAGTACAAAAGAAAAAAAACATTCATTTTCCTATAGTTATATGTCAAATATAGTTACCATTTGAGTCTCTCCAAAGTACACATTTTGTGGACAACTATAGTCACCTTAATCTGGCTTCTGGCTACCTCCCAGCCTGTTCCTGAGCCTCCTTCCTTATTCTAGTTGGTTGGACCCAGGGAATGAGAATCAGTTATAAAATAAACCTCATCAAAATGTCATTAGGAAGCTAGATCTGCAAGGAGAAAAAAAACTAACCCTTCCGATATGAACAAAAATGATTTTTGGATTATCCACTATTTGTATCATTGCACACCTGCTTCTCTCCATTAGCCTGGAAAACTAGGAGCAGACTGTTGAGAAGGCAAACCATGCATGATGGGGAAAACAGACAAGGATATTGTTCATTAGATGCCAGCACAATTCTAGTTTTGTGGGAAGGGTGTGGGCCTTTTATTCATTGTAGGTCCATTTTTTTGATCCAAAGCAATGGAAAATGAGATAGCTACTAACCCCCTTGCTATGTCTGGGAGCCTTTAAAAATGAACTTCCTGTGCCTTATACATTACAGAGGAAACCAAAAATTAAATTGTCAGGAAAAACTTGTCTGTTTGGGTTCTTTCCTTTCTCGTCTGTTTTTCATTATTTTATTTTCCCCATGATGGTGCTGCTGAGGTGTTTTTGTTGATTATTTCCCCCTCTGCAGAGATAAAAGCTCTGATCACCTGGGGTACTAAATATCTTTATTAATATGCTACATTTTTATATGACCTCCTATGAACTACTTTCACAGATCCTTTATCTGGGAGTCCTGAGTTGAACAGCAGATTGAAATAGATGCCCTTTAAGGCAGGGCAATTGTGATGGGAAAGACCCAGGATTTCAAGTGAATGTACCTGGGTTCCAGTCTTAGCTCCATTACCCAGTACCTGGGCAATAATTCTGGAATCAAGGGAAATGGGTAAGGGGTGTGCTGGTTATTATTTAACAAATGAAACCTGATTTGTAGTTTGCTGATCTCTAGGTGTAAACACACCCAGAAAATTTAACTATTGTGGCCAGTCACAGGCTCTAATACACTCCTGAAGTAGGTTCAAACTTCACTTCTTACTATCTGTGTGAATTTGGGCAAGAAGCAACTTCCCAAAGCCTTGGTTTCCTTTCTGTTCACTGAGGGGGGTTGAAATACATGGCCCTTGAGGTCCTGTCCACAACTAGATCTGCAGACTAAAGGGATGCGACTAGAGCAGGAGTGTTCAACCTTTTGTGTGTGTGTGTAGTGGTCTGGTCTGGTGAAGCCTATGGATTCATTCTGAGAATAATGTTTTTTAATGTATAAAAATAAATACATAGGATTACCAAGGAAAATAATTAAACTGGGATACAATTATCAAAATATGTTTTTAAATCATTAATTCACAATCGCCTTACGATCTTCTGGCCTAGATGATCTCTGAAGTTGTAGATTCCATAAGGTCCTTTCTGTAGAACTAAGGATAAAAGTTAAGGCTTTATTTTTCCCCTTTGCTATCCTGAACCCCTTACCCCATCCATTCCTTACCCACATTAGAATTGTCTGCCCAAGCATCTTCTTCGTCATAGAATCCTACAAGGATTTTGTCTTTTTATGTGTCATTGCCAGGAAGATATGACCCCTCTTGATAGATTCCATCCAAAAGTCTGGAGAGAAGGGATTTTCCTTCTCTCAATGTGATAAATATTATGAAAAATTTTACCTTCTAGAAATTCTGTGTTCTTTCTCTCCAATCGAAAACAATTCCCCTTCTCCCAAACTCCCTACTATTATTTTTACCATTTACAATCCAACATTCAGAAGGAAAACATCATAAGCAGAATTCATCATAAAAGTTGGAGGGGAGGGCAGGAATAGAAGTTTTTGTCAGGAAAGTCACCTGAGAGCATTTAACTGTGCTTCTGAACAGAAAAACATGATAAGCAGATTCAACATAAAGCAGTTAAAGCTGATATACCTCCCCAAGCAAATGTAGTTTTTAAAATACTTAAACAGAAAGGTGAGGGAGAGAGGAAGCAATTTGCCTTCTCTAGCCCTGGATTTAGACTTGAAACCCATTAAGAAGAGTTTTCAAAGTACTCCTGGGGGCTCAATCAAGAGCCAGCCAGCTAAGAACAAGGTGAAGAAAACTACCACAGAAATGCACGACACAGTTGTATGTACCCCACTTGGCATGCTGATATGGCATCTGATTTTTCTCACTGACAGAAAATAACATCACATGCCATAAACTGCACATATATCATTCACCGTAAATAATTTCCTCCTCCCCAAAAAGGAATTAAAAGGCCAGGTACAAAAATAAACATTTCCTATCACAAAGTCTTCACTTTTGACAGGCAAATCCCCTTAAGCTAAGAAGGGGAGGAGGGGAAGGAAAAGAGGAAGGAGAGGAGAGAGACAGATAGAGCGTCATAATTAGGATTACTTATCTAATATGCAAAGCATCTTCCAGGGTCCCTTTGGGGCTCCCATATCTACTGTGGGTTTCTATTAGAGAAGGCAAGGGCTGAGAGAATCCTAGGAAAAGAGAAAAACACTACACACACACACACACAAACACACACACAATGGAATGAATCAAGCCTTCTCTTTCAGCAAACATTTACCTGCCATGGACTCTGTGAGGAGAAAAAAATATAAATGATTTTTTAAAGTACTAAGCAGAATTGTGTATCAAATGCTATTATTTTATTTCCAGTTTTAATGACTAGTTCCTCCTTGCAACAGTCTAGAACACTCATTGCTACAGAAGAAATTTCTATGTTATTAGTACATCTAAAGATTGAGGGGGGGACTAAGAAGTGGGAATCAGCAGGGAGGGAAGAGACTATAAGAGGGGAGAGAGACAGAGAGCCATGTGTTAGGGGGGGAGGGTTAAAGCATAGTTTAATAACTCCAATCTCAGTCACTTTTTTCATATGTATTGTATGTGCGAGTCCATAGTACAGCATAATGTGTCATAATTTGGCCGCCAATTCTGACAGCCCTGCTTGACTTGGGCATTAAATCATTGCCCCGAGGAATTCTCATTCTGGAAATTCCTGATGGTAGGACTGTCATCTCCTCCCACACATTACCTATCATTTTTGACATGATTGGATCAAAATTAGTCAGTACATTTAGATGTAAATTAGAGACATCCAAGAATAATAATGAGCACAAAAATATAGCTCTATGTAATTGACACAGCAACAGCTTAGTACAGTCTTCTACCACGTCCTGGAGATTATTAACACAATGATAACAAAAGTATTGTATCAAAAAAGTGAGAAAACTTTTTTGAGGGGCATATTTAACTAAGCCTTAAATCCCAAATAAGTCTATAATGTTAGCTCATCCTGCAGTTATATCAACCAAACGGCCCCAAATAGAGAAAGAGACATAACTGGCCTCTTGCAAAGCATGCATGAGCCCTAGCGTCTTGCCTGTGTTAATATACTTTAGGTCTTTCTTTCCCATTCTTCTTGGATTCATTTTTACATAGGATTTTTATCCAAGAAAAAGGGAAATGAAGCCCTGGTATATTAGCTAAGGAGCCAGTGGCAGATAAGTTCTGACACTGGGCATCTTCTCAGGCTTAGCTTTCCATCAAAGGAAAAAAAAATCTAGGTTTGGCTCATCACAGGAAAGAGTTCGGCATCCCTAGAAAAGCTTGCCTCAATGACATCTCATCTCAGCTCTTTTTTGTCCCAACCTTTGGTGGACAAGATCCACTTTTCCTTGGGAGTTCCCACTGGAATCTCCACTGCATGAGATACCATCTATGCGTTGTCATAAAGCATCGTCCGAAATGACTCCTCTTATTGCTGCTTTGCCCGGTTTTTTACCCCAGAGGTATAGAGGGCATTTTCCCCCTAACAGAAAATGAGAGACTCTTGCAACTAAAAGGGACACCCAGTCCATCCCCTGCCTTCAGGCAAGACAGGTATCTAGGTGTATAAGGCACAAAGGGCCTCAGGGTGGAAGGCCCTAAAGAAACATCTACCAATTGACATATAACTAGTCTGAAATTGGTTAATTAATACCCACATTATTTTTAAAATCTAATTCCCTATTTTGTATATGTGGAATATTTTTAGTCCTCTGGAAAAAAAAGAACAACACCCAAGGGATTAAAAAAAATCATCAAGTAACAATGACTTAAAATATCTCTTATTCTTATTCAGAGGTGCCCAATAAAATTGACAATATAGTCTTAAGGGAAAACAGAGTAAAAATGATTTTCCTACAGAACCCCAGCCATATTATATTGAAGCCCCTCTTCTGAAATTGAGGCAAATCCCAGTTCAATTTGACATGCAGTAGCAATAAAGGGCACGTATGTTAAACTACATTTTTTTTGTTTTGTAAGCTAGTCTAGCAGGCTTAAATTAAATTAGGTAATTAATGCTTATTTAGCTTGTCACAAGTGTTTAGGGCAGCACTCTGATAAATGAATGTGTAATTAAACATATGAACCATTCAGCACTTAGATTTTATCTTTCTTAGATAGTGTTTAGCTATGTGTTGGAACATATGTGGCTATAAGACATGCTTAGAAGAGTAGGTCAAGAGAAAAATATACAGCTGGAGTTAATAGGATTGGCTGTACCTTGTATCAATGGCTGGTCTAACTAGGACAAGGTGAAAACCCGCCTCCAGCTTTATTGAGGCAGGAAGGCAGAGTGTGTGTGTTTATCATCCCCTTGGTGAGCTGAAATCCATAAGCAAAATAATCTTATGTTGTTATAAATAGAACAATTCAAAAAAGTCATCTACAATAAGCAAAAGATGATAGGC
>NW_025351326.1:0-1940 GCF_016433145.1 Gracilinanus agilis
AGGGAGAGAGGGGAGAAAGAGAGGGGGAGAAAAAGAGAGAGAGAGATAGGGAGAGGGGGGAAGATAGAGGGAGAAGAGAGATAGGGAGGGAGAGGTAGAGAGAGACAGAGAGAGAGACAGACAGAGAGAGATGTTTCCCATCCTATTGTTATTAGAACCACACTCTTTTTCAGCCAGGGCTTGAATATGGAACCTGATCATAAATGCACATAGTCCAATCAGTCTTCTCACTGATTAACTTTTACATGAGCTTATGTTCAAGGGGCAATTCAAGATGCTGGGCTGGCATCAGTTCACTTTTCTGTAGATGTCTCCTTTTCCCTTCTGTGAACAATAAAAACTTTCATACTATATGAAGAAGGAAAAAAAATTACCCATAATAGGAAATTAAGAGGAATTGCCATCATAAATCAGACAGCCCATCAGGAAAATACGAAGGGACAGGCTGCCGTGGAAAAGCTTACTCCTCTGAACGTATTTATTTTTCATGAGTTTGTATTATTCAATAGTTTTAGATTCAATCAAGCTACTTCCATCTGTCATGGATGGCCAGAATCTTTTTTTTTCAAGGCAAGCAGGGGAGATGAGGGGAAACAGCTACTCTGAGCCTCTGACTGGGTCTGTGAAGGGAAGTTGCCTTGGTTCTGATTTCAGGATAGTTTGGAGAACTAGCCTCAGGAGATTTGGTACAAAGGCATTTTAATGAATTCTTCTGTAGGCTAAGAAAAAATGAAAGATAATACAGGACTCATAGAAATGGAACTTCCATATGGAGGACCTGAAAAAAAAAGACTTAATCAAACATTATTAGAAGGCAGTGGAATACAACCAAAATAAGGCTGACTCTTAAGTCAGAGGACCTGGGTTCAAAACCTACTCATGATGCTGTTTGACTGTAGAAAATCACTTAATACCCTCTCTGAGCCTGTGTTTTTCTGCTGTAAAATAAGGAATTTAGACTAAATGACCATTGACAGCCTTTCCAGCTCTGTGATCCTAGAGGATCACAATCTATTTCCCCTATGTGGGTTTTCTCAGTTAGTTTGGGAAAAAAAATCATTAAAAAAACCCAATATCCTTAAGAGAACTATCTCCTCTTCCTCCTCTCCATTTCCGTAGCCATAGGACTCAGAAAAGAGGTAGAAAAAAAAGTAAAACCTTATGTCATGAACCCCAGTTAAATACATATCATATATTAATATATGTAATAAATCTTTAATACAGTGCTCTGCCCCAGTAATCAGGATCTATGATTTTTAGTTGCCTAATATTATCATTATTCTAATCCAGTCTCATAAGTATTTATTTAGTACCTACTACCTACAAGGAAGGGAATGTGTTAGGTGCTAGGAAATCAAAGACAAAATATAAAACAATCCTGTCATCAGAGAATCTACCAAAAGGGATTCTACATTAGGGGGCATAAAGGAAAAGAGTTTTGGTATAAACATGATAATTTGAGAAGGCATCAATAATGAGAGAGAAGGCAAATCAGGAGATCAGGAAGTGATTCCTGTAGGAGGTAGCATGACCTGAGCTTTAAAGGAAGCCAGAAATTGCAAAAGGTGAAAGTGAAGAGAAAGTGTGTTCCAGACATAGGGGGAGCAGTCTTTTTTTTTTTTTTTGCAGGAGACTGAATGTACAGAGTTCCAGTTCACTAAGTAGGACAGTTTTGCTGGAACATACTATGAGTGAAATGGGTTAATGTCAAATAAGCCTGGAAAGATAGACTGGAAAACTTGAATATACAATTCTTTCTTTCCTTCTTAGTTGCATATTGAGATATTTATGTTTGTAAATGCTTGTGGAGTTCATAGTGAAAAAGGAAGGAAGGAAGAAATGAAGTAAAGAAGAAAGAAAAAAGGAAGAAAGGAGGAAGAAAAAGAAAGAGAGAGAGAGAAAGAAGAAAGAAAGAAAGAAAGAAAGAAAGAAAGAAAGAA
>NW_025351327.1:0-7758 GCF_016433145.1 Gracilinanus agilis
ACCTAGCCATGAGCACTTAATATTCCTCTAGCTCTTCAGATTGTTCTTTAATTAGAATTCACTTCTCAATCCATCTGTTCCCATTTTTTTTTCTTTGAGAGTTAATTTGTGGATTATTCAATTTCATCTTCCAGGATTAGTTCTCTTTTTGCTCTGAAAATCTGGATAAGTTATATTTTTGTAAGTATTCATCTATTTTGTTTAACTTATTTTTTTCTGGCATATTATTGGACACAAGAGTTTCTTATAATTTCTCTTTCAATTATTATTTTGCTTTTTTTCCTTTTGAAACTGGCAGCTTGTTTTTCTTTCTTTTTTTTTAAACACATAATCTAATGGCCTGTACATTTTACTAAATTTAAGTTGGGAATGAGACTAAGCATTTGAAGAAGCTGTCTTTCATTTGAATGGATTAAGACCAACAATTTCTCCATCTTTTGATGTTGGCTTTTTGTTCTGTATCTAAGAAATCATATTCCCTTTTAAACAGGTATTTGGCTCCTGTGTACTTAACCTTCTGCTTAGGTTTATTTTTCCCCCAACTTCCTTTTACTATTATTTAAATAGCATCCATCACCATAGCACCCAGGCAGCCACACTTTACCAAATCTCATTGTATTTCACACACTGGAAGGAGGTTGGAGCTGGGTGCCTGTTTGCTCTCATTACTGATTAGCTGTTTTCAAGGAAACTGTAGCAATCACAGGGCTTTGTAGTTGGAACACACAATTCCTCCTTTGCCAAGAGTTAAGAAATGTTTTTTCATTAATCCTTTCAGTATACTTAGAAGAGAGATCATGGCACTTTAGTTTTGTATTCAGATTTCCACATTCTTTTCAGGGTCTTTTATGTTAAAAAAAATTATAATTTTATAAGCTAACACACTAAGTAACCATGACAGTTTTTAAAAAATCACTTGCTAGAGAGGTGACATATTTACATTTCATTTTGTAAGAATTAATATTAATCACATTTGGAGTCTTTACCCTAGAGTTCCAAAGCTTATACTTGGTTGTTTGCAATAAAGTATTACTAATTTTGGAAAGGAAAAGGAAGAGCAAAAGGAAAGTTATTTCTAGAGGATAGAACAAAAATTTTGGAGTATTGAAGGCTGAGACCTGGTCCTCTCTCTACCACTACTTAGTTGTGTGATCTTAAGTGAGTCATTTTATTTATCTGATCTTTGCTTTCCTCATATGTAAAATGAAAGTGTGGAACTAGATTATCTGAAGTCATGGGATTTAGAGCTAGAAGGGACATCAGAGAGGGATTTAGCATGGTATAACAAAAAGAGCCATGAATCTGGCATCAGGGAAATTGGGTTTGAATGCTCTGGTTCTTTTTTTTTTTTTAATTTTCTCCTTATTTTATTCCAATAACAAATTTACACATAAGTTTTCCAAGGTTACATAATTCATGCTGTCTCCCTCCCCTTTTTCCCTCTCCCATCCTGGAGGTGGCAAGCAATTCCGCTGGGTTATACATGTATTATTACTCAATTACCTATTTTCATGTTATTCATTATTTGTAAAAGAGTTTTAATTCTCACAATTTGGCATACCACAAAGGGATAAAATTCTAAAAAAAAAAATTTAAGCCTTAAAAAAGAAGAGAGTAGATAAAATTTGCAAGCCACATTTTCTCTCCTGACACTTCTCACGCCCTGCACTCTTCCAGCCCTGCTGCCTGCTTTCCTGCCTGCGTGGCTGGGTGAGCGCTCTAGTTTTTATTTTCCTTTGCTTCAAGCTAATATTAATAAACTTTATAAATATAATACTTGGAGTATTTGTACATTAATTTTAATTCTCACAATTGTCTTATAAGACCAAAACCCCAAATCCTATACCCAAATAAAGTGACAAATGATATGTTTTCATCTGCATTTCTACAGCAATAATTCTTTCTCTGGAGGTAGACAGCATTCTTTTTCATAAGTCCCTCAGAATTGTCCTGGACCACTGTATTGCTGTTAGTAACAAAGTCTACCACGTTTGATTGTTGCACTATATTGCAGTTACTATGTATAATGTTCTCCTGGTTCTGCTTATTTCACTCTGCATCAGTCCATAGAGGTCCTTCCAGTTCTTATAGAAATCAAGCAGTTCATCATTCCTTATAGCACAATAGTATTTCATCACCATCATCTACCACAATTTGTTCAGCCATTCCCCAATGGAGGGACATCCCTTTAGTTTCCAGGGAATCCTCTAGTTCTGCTACTTAGAGACTGATGACTTTGTGTAATTCTGACACATATAAATCCAGTTTACTTGCAAGTCAAGACATCACCCTGTGATATCATTGGTCTTCTTCCAAATGAAGGTCAAACAACACCTGAATTTGGCTCTGGGCCACAAATCCTTTATCTGTAAATGAGGATTGGTCCCTACTAGCTCCAAAGCGTTGAACTCATGATTAACTGGATCTCCTCATTTCTTTTTCTGTCTATTTTTTAAACTTTGTCTTCTACCTTGGAGTCAATACTATGTATTGGTTCCAGGGCAGAATAGTGGTAAGGGCTAGTTGATGGTAGTTAAATGACTTGCCCAGAGTTGCACAACAAGGAAGTATTTGAGGCCAAATTTGAATTCAGGACCTCTCACCTTTCGGCTTGGTTCCCAATCCACTGAGTCATCTACCTGCCCCTGGATCTTCTTATTACATAGAAAAGGAACCTGAGACTTTAAGAAGTTGAAGATCAAATGAGATAATATTGGTAAGTATGCATACATCATAGTGCTTAGCACACAGTAGGTTTATTCCTTTCACCTTCCCTTAAGTCACTTGCCCAAAGTCACAAAGGTAGTAAATGGGGAAGGGATTGGATGGGCTACATCTCTTCCAGAGCCAAGAATTCTATGAATTTTACTACTTGTGGAAAGAGGAAAATAGCAACCACTCTTTTGTGCCTCATTTGAAAGTGATGAGGAACCAGAGACAAAACTGACATTAAAATGCTATGACTGTGTGACCCTGGGCAAGTCACTTGACCCCCCATTGCCTACCCTTACCACTCTTCCACCTATAAGTCAATACACAGAAGTTAAGGGTTTAAAATTTAAAAAAAAATTTTTTTTAAATGCTATGAGCTCTTTGGGGGGGGGGGAGGGAAAGATTCTGCAAATATTGTAGAACTTTCCCACATAGGATCTAGGGATCCTTAAGCATCTTTGGGGATAGAAAATGGGAGCAGATCAGAGCCTGGGTAGGAGGGATTAATGAGCATGGACTGGAGGGTATATTGAAGTTGAAAAGGAACAGGTGCTAACAATTATATGTAAAGAGGAAAATGAAAGGAAAGCAAAGAGAAGGAAGCATCAGCCACAAGGCACCATGTGCCAGAGTGGTATAATTCAGGGGATAAAAGCCAAGAGGGTACATTCAGAAAAAAGTGCATCTTCTAATGGAATGCTTCCTGAAGTTATTTTATTTTTTTCCCCCCATGGTTACATGATTCTTGTTGTCTCCCTCCCCTCTTCCCCCTCCCAGAGTTAACAAGCAATTTTACTGGGATATATAAATATATATGTTAGTTTGTTTGAAATTTAATTTAATTTAAAAAAATTTTTGACTTCCTGAAATAAAGATAAAGACAAGCATTATACAAGTTAGATGAAGTTCCTATGGGGCCATTATAAGGAATTTTTTCTATCTATGGTAAAAGAGAAGAGTATTAGAATGGTGGGGAAGTAAGCCATTCAGGAGCACTTAGTCCAGGAGTGGGTAGCCAAGGATTTGGGAAAAGATGGGTCATGTAAAAAGGGTGCCCCAAGAAAAGGACCCTGGGGGTTGTGGCACATAACTGGTTAGTCTATAGGGCAGCACAAGTCATCCGAGAACCAGGAAAAAAGAGGAAGTAGCCATTTCTTCAGGGAGGGAGTACATGGGAACTCCCAAATTTTAGCATCCTGAGGTGAATCCCCATTTGCCTCAGGCTGGTTTTGACTCTGGGTTCAGTTTATATGGTGACAGTCTGGAGATGACAATTCTGCCCTTGGTTCAAGACTAGCTATGTGTAGACCCATTAGTGTAAATATTGTGTATTAAAAAAGAACTTTGGATTGAGTGGAAATAGAACCTAGTTGTCTTCCTTTTCCTTTTTTCCCTCTGGTCCCCTGTTCAATTCTTAACAAATTTCCCTTTATCAATGACCTTTTCTTCTTTTACCCCTTTAGAGTTAGATAATAAGTTCAGACTCCAGGCGGGGGCTGGACAGGGGAAAGGAAAGGGAGTCTCATAACTTGAGTTCACTTCTGTTCCAGCAATGATCCAGCACAGGTCCTCAGCAAAATTAATCCAAAGGGAGAGTGGAGACAATAAGCTAATCCAGACTGGAAGTCCACCTTTCAGAGCTGTGGTCAATGCTCATACATGCATTTCCTGGTAGAACAGATGACTCCTTGATAGAGAAGATCCCCTCTCCTGGGCTCTCCACTAGAGACAGTTAACAGCATCACACTGTTCCCTCCATCACAGAGTCCTCAGGAGAGACTTCCTTCCTTGCCACTATTCCATCATTAGAACCTTTAGGTCTTATCTGACAGCCTGAGTGCTATTTACACCAAATGTCTAACCTCTTAATTTTTCCTCATAACATGTGGTAGTAAGGTAGTGTGGTATTCAATAGAGCACTGAACCTGGAGTTGGAAAGCCCCCAGTTCAGATCCAAACTTAAACAATTATTGTGGACCACCAATGAGTCACTTAAAGTTTATCTGCCTCACTTTCCTCATGTGTAAAATGAAGATTAAAGAAACCTACCTCCCAGGGTTGTTGTGAGGATAAATTGAGATAATATATGTAAAGCACTTTGCAAATCTTGAAGTGACAAAAAAATACTAATCATTTTTCATCTTTTGGCATTTTTGTAGACCTGACTCTCTCCAGAAGTCATTGTATCTTTGGCCGTCTTCTACAAGACCAGATACACCTCCCCATTAAGTAGAACTAAAAGTAGCCGTAGGCATATACTGCTACACTCCCTCTGTTGCTCAGTTGTGTTCAACACTTTGTGACCTCATTTAGGGCTTTCTTGGCAAAAATACCAGAGTGGAAGGCTCCAGCTCATTTTGCCAATGAGGAAACTGAGGTAAACAAGGTTAAGTGATCTGGTCAGAGACACACAGCCAGTAAGCATCTGAGGGCAGATTTGAACTTAGGGAGATGACTATTCCTGACTTCAGGTCACTTTATTCACCATACCACTGAGCTGCCCACCTTCTCTCTGCTACCACTGCTTTGTAATCTGCTTGTACCCCACAGTGAATAATGGCTGAGAAGACTTGAGAGACGTCCCTATATTCTAGCCAGTATTGCCTTGGTTCTGGAAGTCTTTCCCCTGACCTTGAAGTTGAATGGGTTTTAGGGAAGAAGGACATTATGTGTGGTTGGAGGAGAAGCTGTGCTGGATTGGAAAGGGGGAATGAGGCTAATTGTTCTCCAGGGCTGTGAATCAGGATTATAGATTTATGGTAGACTAACATTTGTGTGAAAAGAGTACAATATGATAACACAAGGTAAAAGTGGCAGCTGATGAGGCACACCGGAAAAACAAAGCCACAGGGTTTGCTGTCAACTCAACTCACCCAGAAGAGCAGGGATCGACAACCTTTTTGGCCGTGAGAGCCATAAACACCACATTTTTTAAAATGTAATTTCCTGAGAGCCATACAGTGCCCACAGTGCGCACTCCTGTAACAGCGCCTGAAAAAAAATTGACTTCATGGCTCCTGTAGAAAGAGCCATATCTGGCCCTCAAAAGAGCCAGATATGGCTCGAGAGCCATACGTTGCTGACCCCTGAAGAAGAGGATGGAATTGCGAGGAGAGCTATTTTCTCCTTTACTGGAAGTTCTGTGACAGGGTTAGAAAGCTTTGTTCTTTTTCTAAATCCTTGCTGTTGTTCAGATGTGTCCAACTCTTTGTGATTCCTTTTGTGGCATCAATCTCCAACAAAAACATGAAGAAAGTTGAATATAATATGTTTCAGTCTATATTCATACTCCATCAATTCTTTCTTTGGAGGTGAATGTGTTACAAGGGAGAGATAAGTTTAGGAGGAAAATGTAGGTTTGCTGAGGAAGATGCATGAAAGCAACAGGGAAAGATTCTGGAATGCTGCAGGGAAAGGTTAAGCTGAAAACTCAGAGACTGTTGAGGCTGTCTGTCTCTCTCTGGATTTGAACCTGGAGAGAACCCTTGGTCTCATGCATCTGTCCTCTGCAAACCTACATTTTCCTCCTAAACTTATCTCTTTCTTATAACAGATGGCATTTTTCATTGTGAGTCCTTGGGAATTGTCTTGTATTACTGTACTGCTAAGAATAGCAGTCATCCATAATTGTTCATTATACAATATTGTTCTTACTGTGTACAATGTTCTCCTGGTTCTCCTCACTTCACTTTGCATCAGTTCATGTAGGTCTTTCCAGATTTTTTTGTGAAGCATCTTTTTTTTTAAACCATTTATTAATATTCATTTTTAACATGGTTATATGATTCATGCTCCTACTTTCTCCTTCACCCCCAGCACTCCCCCCACCCATGGCTGATGCACATTTCCACTGGTTTTAACATGTGTCATTGATCAAGACCTATTTCCAAATTGTTTTGAGTGGCATTGGTGTGGTAGTTTCGAGTCTACATCCCCAATCATGTCCACCTCAACCCATGTGTTCAAGCAGTTGTTTTTCTTATATGTTTCCTCTCCTGCAGTTCTTCCTCTGAATGTGGGTAGCATTCTTTACCATAAATCCCACAGAGCTGTCCTGTGTCATTGCATTGCTGCTGGTACAGAAGTCCATTACTTTCGATTTTACCATAGTATGTCAGTCTCTGTGTACAATGTTCTTCTGGCTCTGCTCCTTTCACTCTGCATCAGTTACTGGAGGTCTTTCCAGTTCACATGGAATTCCTCCAGTTTATTATTCCTTTGAGCACAATAGCATTCCATCACCAGTATATATCACAATTTGTTCAGCCATTCCCCAGTTGAAGGACATAACCTCCTTTTCCAGTTCTTTGCCACCACAAAAAGCACAGCTATAAATATTTTCGTACAAGTCTGTTTATCTATAATCTCTTTGGGGTACAAACCCAACAATGGTATGGCTGGATCAAAGGGCAGGCAGTCTTTTATAGACCTTTGAGCATAGTTCCAAATTGCCAGCCAGAATGGTTGGATCAGTTCACAGCTCCACCAGCAATGCATTAATGTCCCAATTTTGCCACATCCACTCCAGCATTCATTACTCTTCCCTTCTTTCATTTTAGCCAATCTGCTAGGTGTGAGGTGATACCTCAGAGTTGTTTTGATTTGCATTTCTCTGATTATTAGAGATTTAGAACACTTTCTCATGTGCTTATTGATACTTTTGATTTCTTTACCTGAAAATTGTCTATTCATGTCTCTTGCCCATTGATCAATTGGGGAATGGCTTGATTTTTTTAATACAATTGATTTAACTCTTTCTATATTTGAGTAATTAGACCCCTGTCAGAGTTTTTTGTTATAAAGATTTTTTCCCAATTTGTTGTTTCCCTTCTGATTTTGACTACATTGTTTTTGTTTGTACAAAAGCTTTTTAGTTTAATATAATCAAATCCATTTAATTTACATTTTGTAATTTTCTCTAATTCTTGCTTGGTTTTAAAATCTTCCTTTCCCAGAGATCTGACAAGTATACTATTCTGTCTTCACTTAACTTATTTATGGTTTCCCTCTTTATATTCAAGTCATTCACCCATTCTGAATTTATCT
>NW_025351328.1:0-1653 GCF_016433145.1 Gracilinanus agilis
GAGGTAGGAAGAAAGAAAAGAAGGAAGGAAGGAAGGTAGGAAAGAAGGAAGGAAGGGAGGGAGGGAAGGAAGGAAGGAGAGAAGGGAGGGAGAGAGAGATTTTTGTGGCAGGCTTCAACTTTGGATCATGGGAAATAATGTGAAGATTCCCCAACAAATTCTGTTCATTTCCCAAATGCCATCCAGTCTCCTGCCCCAATTTGTAAAATAGACTGGGATAATATGATCTCTTAAGAATCTGTGAAAATTTTCTTCATAATTAATCATCACCAATCAATAAACATTTATTAAGAACCTACTGTGTTCCAGGCACTGTGCCAAGAGGGATTAATGGCAAGGTGTTAATAATCAATAACAGCTATAATGTTTTACCCTTTCCAGGGACGTTTGCATTTTAAAGAAGACACAGCAATGCCTTAATCCAAGGGATAAGTAGAATTTTGGACACTTCAAGTTATTTAACTGGAGATGAGATTTAATTCTGTCTCATATGCAAGGCCCAAGGTGGCCTTAAATGTGGCCCTAATTATTTCTCCTGTTAGCACTAAGATCTTGCTCATTCACCATACTCCTCATTTGATCAGTGATTCTGATTTCAGGGAAGCAGGTAGTTTGAATGACTTAAGGATCAATCTCAGTTTGGTTGTTTGTTGTTATTTGGGGACAAAGGATTTTTGTGTTACCTTTCCAGGTCTTCTGGGATTTGCTGTTCCTTCGCCTTTGGTCCTGTCACCCCCATGGCAGGAAGGAAGACGCCTGATCCCTGCTGTGGTTAACGCCATTGGCAAAGCCACCTCCTGTTTCCTGTCCATAGAGCTGCTGATGGTGGCAGGGGGGGCACTAGGAGCCTGCCAAAGCATGGGTGTTCAAACACAGCAGTTTGGGAATATTGATGGTAGCCCCAAGCATTAGGGGATAAAAGTGTGAAAACCAAGCCAGGTATAATTGCCTCTAAGAAGAATCAAGAGCATGAATTGAGAGAATGAAGTATGAGTGGCTACAAGGGACTCTTTGCAATAGGAGCACACAGTTTCACCTAATCAATTGTCTTCTTTTTAATTAGTTAATCTCTCATTACCTCCTCCCATTTAATCTTTCCATTTCAGTCACTAATAGTGTTATCTTTCTCCACTTCAATTCCCCTATCTCTATAAGTATACATCTATAGTAACTACCTAGTTGAGCTGACTTCCAGCAAACCCTTGACACTTCACAGTTTTCAGTTGGGGATATTTCTGTCCTTTGGGACACTCCCAGGGTCTTTCCAGTCCTCAGCCTGTCCCAACTTATAGCAACTACAGAATTGATAGGGGGTTTTCTAGCCTCTCCTTATACTTGAAGGTCTTTTCTCTTGATTGATGAATCCCTTCCTGGGGCTACCATTTCATGAAGGGCTTCAGTCATACTTTGTTCACTTCACTCCCAACTACTTGTTCTTTAAACCATATCTCCTCACCAACCACCTTGCCCTTGAGAGGGTGCCCTTCCCTGTCTCTGCTTTTCCGCTTCTCCTCATGTTTTGTCTTCTTTTATTTGAATATAAGGTCCTTGAGAGTAAGGATCTAAGGAAATCTTTTATCCTCAGAGCTCAGCACTTGGGAGATACTAAAATTCTTATTAAAAATTCTCTCTCCCTCTCCCTCCCCCTCTCCC
>NW_025351329.1:0-1451 GCF_016433145.1 Gracilinanus agilis
ATATATATATATAATAAACTTATAGTAAGATACAGACTTATGGCACTGAATTTAAAGCACTTTCTGTCTAAAGAATCTGAGACCCAGAGGACAAGTGACTTGCCCAGGCATAAAGCTAGTATTCCTGAAGTGAGAATGGAACTCAGACTTTCTTGATTCTAAGACCAGTATTCCGGTGTTGTCTCTACCATAGATATTTACAACATTCTACTTTTTTCCCCCCTAAAGATCCCCTTTTCTACCCAGAAAACACACTTAAAGAAGCCATTCTTAGCTTCTCACATGAACCCTTGTGCCAAATTGGAAATAAAGGGGAAAAAGAAACCCAAGGCAGAATGTCAGAGGGTCTGAAACGTATCTATCTCCTTGTGCTTTTAAAGCTAGGGCTCCCTAAGAAAAGATGGCCCTACTTGCTGAAGGGAGAGCAATCCAGACTTGAGCTTTGGGGAATACTCCCTTTCATCAAACTGGCAGCTGCAAATTGATTTCAGCATCATCTTTACAAACTCTGTGCAACCTTGAGGGCCATCTTAGTCAGCTATCTGCTTCCAGAGAGCCCGGGGCAGTGACTGGGGTGCCCTGTGGCCCACCTTAAGCAGGGCTGCAGGTGACCCTCCTTCAAGGCAAACCCTAGCTTTCTATCCCTTTGCTCTACAGTAATCACTCCTGGAAAGCCAGGGCTAACCAGTTACTTATGCTTCTTTTTAGAAATCAGCCTTAGTTGAAAATTGTGTTAATAACTTGATTAACCAAGAGAAGACAGAAGATTTGTAATAGCCTAGAGACAACAAACTATAGTCAAGGTACTCAGCAGCACTTGCCTTGCTAAGTTTTTGCACAAATTCCCTTTCAATGAACTGAATAAATATTTATTAAGTGCCTATCATGTGCCAGGCTCAGTGATATCATCTGGAGGATTCAAAGGCCAAAAAAAAAGAAATAAAAAAGTAAAAGAAACAGTTCTGGTTCTCATAGAGTTTAAATCCTGAAAGTCAATTTAAGATAACAAGCATTTATAATCACCTATTATATATATATATATATATCTTTGGGCTGGTGGCACAATGGATGGAGTGCTTGGAATCAGGATTCAAATGGGACCTCAGACACTCAATGACTCTGGGCAAGTCACTTAACTCTGTTTGCCTCAGTTTTTTTATCCATAAAATGATCTGGAGGTGGAAAGCAAACCACTTTAGTATCTTGGCCAAGAAAATTTCAAATAGGGGGCAGCTGGGTGACTCAGTGGATTGAGAGCCAGGCCTAGCGACAGGAGGGCCCGGGTTCAAATCTGATCTCACATACTTCTTTGCTGTGTGACCCTGGGAAAGTCACTTAACCTCCATTGCCTAGCCCTTACCAACTTTCTGCCTTAAAACCAATACACAGTATTGATTCTAAGATAGAAGGTAAAGAGAAAGAAAGAAAGAAAGAAAGAAAGAAAGAAAGAA
>NW_025351330.1:0-4643 GCF_016433145.1 Gracilinanus agilis
GAAAGCATTCCCATAGTTTCCTTCTGTCTCCTATTGAATTCTGTCTTCAGGGATTCATGCCCTATTGGGTGGCTGTTTGCCAGAGTCAGCTGAGGTACCATGTTTCACCAAGTAATCTGCGTTCTGTCTTTCCATTGATTTTGCTATCTTGGGCTTCACTTTGGACTGTCACAGAAGAGGAATGAGCCTTTTAACGCTTGACCCTGGGGGCAGAATGGGGAGCAGCAGGCTGAAGTTACAGGGAGACAGATTTAGACTTCTCAGCAATTAGAGCTGTCTGTCCCAAGGGGGGATGTGTGTTTCCTATCTCTGAAGTAATGGCGGAGTGGCCAACTGAGGCTGTCAAGGAGGCTCCAGGGGAGGATTTCTAGTTGAGAGTAGATTTAACCCAGGACCTAGAAGATACAGTAGATGCTCAATAAATGCAGGGAGACTTCACTTGATTCCTGAGAATTGATGACTTGTAATATCTCCGGGCAGCCTTGTGAGATGGGTCAGTTTGTTGCTTGTGCCCCTTGCTGCCCACACTGGCAGATTCTGGGACTCCCTGTGGCCTTAGTCATTTTGTCTTCAGGTTTCCCATGCCAAGTCATGGTGTCGAGTCTGGAGGAGAGTCTGCCTTGGGATGTAGGACTGAGGAGTGGCAGACTTTTGGGGAATCAAACTTACCTTGAAAAATTGAGTTTTCCTCTTGAGAGCTGGATGTCCCCCAAATAATAAAAATAAGGATCATGTTGCGCATCATGATGGCTTCTCCCTTTTCCAACATGTCTTCTAAGACAAATTTTCTTGGGAGGGTTTTACAAAAGATGATTTTTTATAGACTGTCCAGTCTGCTTTCTCCATGATGACTGACTCTCATCTTGCCTCACTGAGCTATTGACAGGAGCATGACTTATAGTGTTGCTTCCTGTCTGTGTGAAAGTATAAATGTATGTACACTGCCATGAGGAGCTGGTATGTGTTGCCTCCCTGGATCTGGGATCTTGGGGGTGTTCCCTCCCTCCCTGATTGGCCCCTGCCCCAGTGGGTCCTTTTGGGCAGTCAGGTCAGCTGAAACTGCATCCTTGAGAAACGTGGCCCCGGGCAGCTTTGCTCCCATGTGAAATCTGTTGGTCATCAGTGAGATTAACATTGAATAATCTTCCATCAATGGAAGGGAGAATGTAGCATTCCATAAACTAAGAACCAGGGGCATTGACTACATACCTTTAAATGAAGGCTCCGTGATTTCATTCACATGGGGATCTCCCTCAAGGGAGCATCTCTTTCCTTAGGCAGATTGTTGCCCATCTGTGACATAGACTACTATGTCAAGGGATTCCAAGGGAATCCCTGGCATCACAGAGAAGTTAATTAATTGGTGTAAGATCACATAGCAGAGCCAGAACTTGAACCCAGGAATTTCTGATTGTGAATCTAATAATCTTTCCATTGAAAGGTATTGCCTTCCAAGCACATCTCATGTCTTTATCTGAGGCACCAGGGTGTTCATAGAGACAGACACATGGCACAGGGAGTGCCTTGAGGGAGACAGGATGGATAGAGCACCGACTGGATGAAGAGTCAAGAAGGGTCGAGTTCAAATCCTGCCTCAGACATTTCTTTCAGCTTCTGTTTTGTCATCTACAAAATGGAGAATAAAAATAGCCCCTTCTTCCCAGGGTTATTGGGAAGCTCCCATGGGATCATTTTGGCATGGCTCTTGGCAAGCTTAAAGTTTTGTATAAATGTTAGTTCTCATGACTGTGACTATCTGGCTCATGACCATGTTGGGTGGTAGGACGGACGCCTCATGGCTCCTCTTGTGCCCTCCATGCATCTGGCAGTTTCTTCCCTTGCTCCTTACCAGGTCTGGTTTCTGGCACCAGCTAGGATAGCGTTGGAGACTGCCGTGGTCGCCAAACCTCCCAGGCTGGCCCTAACCTAGCTTTGTTCTTTTCTGACTTGTTGGCAGATGATGAGCCAAGTGGAAGGGCAGCAGAAAATCCTCGTACAAGCCATCGAGGCCTTGCCAGGCTCAGGCCCCCTCACGGCCTTGGACCAAGACCTGCTGCTCCTCAAAGCTACCTCGGCGGCCACCCTCAGCTGCCTCGGAGAGTGCCTGAGCCTGCTTCAGCAGAGCTTACACCAGGTGGGCCAGTATAGCCACAGGACAGGGCCTTCAGGTAAGCCCGCAGCCCCTTCCTTCTTTTGTAGCCCAGGGATGGGTCTGCCCTCCCTCTCCCTGGCAGACCCCAAGCTTCCGGGGTGCAGCAGGGCCTCAGCACCCCCTGGCCCTCCTGAGTGCTATGTGTGAGGTGAGGTCAGAAGAGAGGTGCCTGTCAGCCTTCCTCCAGGTTTAACACTACTTTAGCCTGTGAGCTAGCGGGGCCAGAATGAGACAGATGTGACCCCGAAGCTCCACGAGGCTCCCCACGAGCAGTGCAGTGACTTAGCCACATGCTGCCTCTTCTGTGTCGTCCTGTTTTAGCTTGCTGGGCCCAGCGTTCCCCAGTTCTGTTTAAGGGGTTCAGGCGGAGGCTGCCTCACGACGAGATCCTGGACGAGCCCTTCCCTCTCGGGGTTCTGAGTGGGTTCCTGATGGGGGTCTGCAGTGATCTCCTTTGACCCTCCTGACTTTCTCTAATGTAGGGACTATCATTAGGGGGAAACCGAGGCAGGGAGGGGTTCAGGGCTGTGGCCAAGGCCACATGCCCAGTTAAGGCCAGAGGCAGGATCTGAACTCAGGTCTTAGTGCCTCCAAGTCCAGTTATAGTGACTTCTGTGCCTGTACGAGGACCTGGACGTCCGGTGCGCTTGGTTTTCCAGGCTCCGCGCTGGGACAGGAGACTCAGCGTTGCTCCTTCCCCTACGTAGTCCCCAGCAGTGACGGGCATTTATTATGCGCCAGGAGGAGCGAGCAGACGAGGGGCCCGTTAGGCGAGGGTCAGAGACTTTCCACACCAGAAGGCCCTCCACAGCGGCTAAGTCCTGGGTCTGGACTTTGGCGGGTTCAGATCCTGCCTCAGACAGATCCTGACTGTGGGAACGAGGGCCTGGCGTGGAGCTTTCTCTCATCCTGTTTTCTCTTTTTCAAAATGGCGGAAAGGAGCCCCGAGATGCCCCCCGCGGTCCCCAGCTCTGCTGAGGCTCCTCTGGGGCCCCCGGCCAGCCGTCGCCGCCCTGAGCGCGCGGTGCGCTGTGCCGCCGCCTCTAACCATTGGCGTCTCTCTGTCTGTGCTTGCAGTTTATCACAGAATAACCGAATCCCCGCATTTCAGAGTCGGAAGGGATCTCAGTGGCCTCCCCGACCAAGATGCCTCTGCCCAGCAGGCCCGACCCGGCGCCCAGCCTTGGCTTGAAGACCTCCAGTGAGGGGGAGCTCACTACCTCCCCAGACGGCCGGCCCGTGCATTCATTCCACTTGGGGACAGCCGGGAGGGTTAGGAAGGTTTTCCTGAACTCGTGTCTGGGCTGACGTCTTCGTCCCGCTCTTACTGCCCCTCCTCTGCTCTCCGGGGCTGTCCGGCCAGGACGAGCCTCGGCCCCCGCCCCGGGGCGCCCCCGGAGTCTTCTCTGGCAGGCCGAGCGCCCCCGGCGCAGGAAGGCAGGAGAACAGGGCCTTTTTTTGAGTCAGTCAACAAGTATTTTGCACCTCCTATGCCTCACCCCGTTTTCTATGCCCCATAACATGGACAGGACCGTGAGAAGCCCGAGGCTGCGTGTGGTCTGTTTTATTGGCACTCGTAGCCTCACTCGGGGGATGCACCCATTCCGTGCCGACCCCACCCCCGCCTCTCCTTCTTGGGTCCTTTAGTTCCTTCCCCCAGCCTTGAGGGGCGCACCGCAGCCCTGGGAACCAGGAAGGAGCTCTGGCCTTTGACCTCGACTTCTAGAAAAATGAAAAAGAAAATCATCTTTTTCCCTTATGGAGACCAGACAGGCCTCGCATTTACTGTGATCCTTGGAGGGGTCTTTTAACACAATCTTTCCAGGAGGGCCGGTGAAGCCTCCCGCCTTGGCAGGATCCCTGCCCCCACCCTCGAGCCTCCCGCCAGGCCTCCCTGGCTCTCCCCAGCCGCCTCCGTCCTGGATGTTCTCGGCCTGTCTTTGTGGACGAGGAAGCTTGACGACAGACTCACAAATGGTGCCCCGAATCTGGTTCAGAGACGGCTCAGCCTTGGGTCACTGGGGCGGGGGGCGGGCCTCTCCCTCCTCCCCAAATGCTTCCAGCCTCCTCCTCTTCCTCCCTCTGAACAGCTGAACAAGCCAGGCTCATGCCAAGACACAAGGCAGCAGGAGTCTCCCTTTTCTGGTAAATCTGGCCTGCGGCCTTTTGTCTGGGCCTCTGCGACGTCCTGCTGTGGCCAGCCTTCTCCCTCCCCTGCCCCCTGCTTCTCCTCCTCCTCCTCCACCTGTTTCTTGTTCTCTGTCGCCTCCTCTTCTTCCTTCCTGCCTCGGACTCCATCATTCTCTTCCTGCTCTGCCATTTCTGGGGGCTCGTCTGGGCCTTGCCCAGGCCTCTGGGGGCTCGTCCGGGTCTTATCTGGGCCTCTGGGAGCTCATCTTGGCCTTGTCTGGGCCTCTGGGGGCTCGTCTGGGCCTTGTCTGGGCCTCTGGGGGCTCGTCTGGGCCTTGTCTGGGTCTCTGGGGGCTCGTCT
>NW_025351331.1:0-1421 GCF_016433145.1 Gracilinanus agilis
CAAAAGGTCTCAGACCAGTTGGCGAGTTAGGGAGACATCTACCCCAGGCATGCAAAAACTTCCCCTGGCAGAATGGGGGGATAAGAACAATTTATTCCGATGGGCATGAAAGCAACTGAAGTAGAAACTGTGGAGCCCCTGGAGCTTGGACAGTCATTGAAGACACCAAGAACATGACTGCCTCCTGGGCCATCACCAGTCATCCTGACTTTTGTCTTGCCACTGGACTTCGATGACTCTGGAAAAGAGAGTGAGGCGGAAGTTTGTGCAACTCTGCCTCATTTCCATCCAACTCATTCACAAGTCAAGACATGGACCTGTGATGCATCGGTCCTCTTTGAAAATGACGGACAAACAATAACAACAAGGAAACCAATAGTAATTATCTTTAAAGTAATTAATTTAAATATATAATTAATACAATTTAAAATAATCAATATACACGTACAAACATAATGCATATAACATACATGCAAATATACAACACACACATACATATATGTACATACATGTGACATCTATAAATGCTTATTTCCATACTTAGGGCGCAGGACATAAGTGATGATGCACCAAAGGAAACTAAGGAGCAATGGTCAAAGAGGTAGGAGGGGAGCATTATCAATCAAACCATCAGTCAATCAATTAGTCAGCATTAACTGAGGAATTCTTAAGTGCTAGGCATTTTGCTAAAAGCTAAGGGCGCTAAGAAAGACGAAAGCCCTGACCTGCCATCAAAGAATTTATCATCTAAAGGGAGGGAGAACATGTAAGTAATTCGGCACATTTAAGATAAATATAAAATAGAGAAAAGGGCATCAGCAGATGGGAGGGGACTCGGGCATGCTGGCAGCAGGATGGGTAGGGCCTCCCGTAGAAGGCAATGTTTGACCTGCTTCTTAAGGAAGCCAGGGCACATGGGCTGGCTATCAACATTTGCAGAGAAGTTGACTAGAATGGGGCTAAAGGGGAGGTGGGTGGAAACCCTATAACCATACAACTAGATTTCCCCATTTTGTCCGGGTCCGACCCCGAGGGAAGGCCCCTTGCTTTAGTGATGAGAAGGTTCTTTATAACCTTTGAGAGAGCAGTTCTGGTCGAGCGGTAGGACCAGCAGGTAGATCGTAAGAGGGCAGGAAGACAGCCAGGAGAGCCAACGCTGAAAGATTTAGTTTGGGAAAGGGAGAGGATGGACACGTCACATAACGTCTAGTAATAGTCTGAGAATAGAAATTGCAGCGAGCCTATCGATCTGCATTGGCCGAGGGGGTTTTCTCCTGAAGAGTCCCACAGGCCAGTATAACTGAGGGTCTGACATCCCTTTATATTTGCCTGAATGTCTTGAAATGTTTTAGAAATGGACCGGCCCAGCTTGCTTAAGTTGCCTCTTGTACAAACCAACGAGGGCATTTCGTCTCCTCTAC
>NW_025351332.1:0-5890 GCF_016433145.1 Gracilinanus agilis
TTCCACCTATGAACCAATACATAGAAGTTAAGGGTTTAAAAATAATAAAAAAAAAAAAAAGATAAAATGAATCAATACTGTGTATTGATTCCAAGGCAGAAGAGTATTAAGGACTAGGCAATGGGGATTAAGTGACTTGCTCAGGGTCACCAGCTAGAAGCCATTTTTCTTTATAGATTTTCAAAGGATAAGAACAAAGAATTGGATTCCTTGTATACTGTGTGCCACACACACAGACCTAATGATAGCAAGTGCCTGGAATTTGATATGTCTTTAAAACCAGAGGGTGTGTCTATCAGAACTGGGGCCTGTTTCTATAAATGTTGGAAGGAATGTGGCAAAATTGGGACATTAATGCATTGCTGGTGGAGTTGTGAACGGATCCAACCATTCTGGAGGACAATTTGGAATTATGCCCTAAGGGCTATGAAAGATCCAGTAATACCACTACTAGGTCTGTTTCCCAAAGAGATTTTTTAAAAGATGGGAAAGGACCTGCTTATACAAAAATATTTTACAACTGCTCTTTTTGTAGTGGCAAAAAATTGGAAATTGAAGGGATGCCCAAATTTGGAATTATGCCCAAAGAGCTATATCCTTTGATCCAGTAATACCACTGCTAGATCTATATACCAAAGAGATAAAAAAAAATGGGAAAGGACAAGTTTGTACAAAAATATTTATAGCTGCACTTTTTGTAGTGGCAAAGAATTGGAAACTAAAAGGATGTCCCTCAATTGGGGAACTGCTAAACAAATTGTGGTATATGGTGGCAACAATACTATTGTGCTATAAGGAATCTGAACAGTGATTTCAGAAAGAGCTTGATAGATCTTCATGAACTAACTGATGCAGAGTGAAATTAGCAAAACTAAGAGAACATTGTACACAGTAACAGCAATATTGTAAAATGACCAAAATGACCAAATAGACTTAGCTACTCTCAGTGAGACAATAATCCAAAACAATTCTGAGGGATTTATGACAAAGAATGCTATCTACCTCCAAAGAAAAAACTGCTAGAGTCAGAATGCAGATGAAAGCACACACTTTTTCACTTGTTTATTTGGGTTTATGTTTAGGGGTTTTCATTTTATAAGATTACGCACTTACAGAAACAGAAATATGTTTTGCATGACAATACATGTATAACCCAGACTTAATTGCTTAACAGCCCCATGAGAGGGGAGAGAAGGGAAGAGGACAGTATGGATCATATAACTTCAGAAAACTCATGTGGAAATTTATTATATGTAATTGGTTTAAAAAAATAGAACTGGAATTTGTTGGGCTGGGCAGCAGGTGGGCCTAACTATGATGGGATAGACCTACCAGAGTGGGGCAAACAGATAGAGAAGAACCACTCCCCCTTATCCCAACGGGCAATCAAGGAAGGAGAAAGGGAGACAATAAGAGAATGTGCCAGCAGATGAAGCAGACAGAGCTCAGCCTGAGAAGTCTGATGGCCTAGAAGAGTCCAGAAGCCTGAATTTTCATTTTAACTCAGCAATCCCAAGGTTGCCATTGGTCTAGGATAGGACCTTAAATATAGGACTTCAAATATAAAATAGGACCTTGAAAGAAAATATGTAACTGAAAAAAATGCCCACAAAAAAAACATCAATTTAATTCAAGTTAACAGACATTTATGAAGCACTTGCTATGTACAAGGCACTAGTGTAGACTCAGAGGATGCTAAAAGGGAAAAGAAATAATCCCTACCTTAAAGATGACTATTGTTCATCCTTCATTTCTGAAGAGAACCAATGGCATCACAGGATGATGTCTTGACTTTTGAATGATCTGGATTTAAGTGAGACAGAGTTGCACAAATTCATCAGCCTGGTTCTCTCTTCCAGAATCAACAAAGTCCAGTGGCTGGAAAAAAAATTGAGGTGATTGTTGATGGCCCGGGATGTAATAAATGACCTTGGCATTTTTATCAAGACCAAGACCAAGTCTGCCTCAGCCACCTTCAAGGCCATCAGAACAAATTGTTCTCATCCTCTCATTTAACTGGGGGAGGCCTTCATATATTTGGAGTAGACAACCTCCTAACTCATCAAGGGGTTTGAGACCTGCGGTTACCCCTAACCTGAATTCTGTCTGCCTCACCTGCTGGCATATTCCCTTGTTCTTCTTTGCTATTATCCTTTAAAGATCTATAAAGAAGAATGATTTAAATATATCCTTTACTTTTACATAAATACACTACTGAGACAGTTTTACCAGCCTGTGCCTCCTGTGATAGCTACAGCTTCTTGGAGCCACAGCTGAGAGTTAGGCGAGAGGTGGCCACCAAAGCTGGATGAAAAGATATGGGCACCCAGAGGTGCTAGACCTCCCACTAGGGTAAGGATGTGGAAGATACATGCACACAAATAAGAGACTAAATCAGGTCAAAAAAGATAGATAGCAACAACATACATTGGAAAAACTTAAGGGGGGGGGGTCAAAGAAAGTACATAAAAGAGGTTAAACTTGTCCTGATGATTCCCAAACTTATTTATTAATGTGGGTTAAATGAGGGAAAAAATGAGCAGCCAGGGATGCAAGAACTGTGGAACAAGAGGGGGGAACTCATTTATTAAGGAGAAAGTTTGGGAGTAGGAGTAAGGAGATTATTGTGAGAAACAAAGTAAAATCTGAGATCTTACCACCAAGCTCTCAGACCTTGTGTCCCAGTGAATGCAGAATTTATAGAATGCTGAATCTGGACTTAGGGAAATGTGAGTTCAAATCCTGCTTCAGACACTTACGAGTTATTTGACTCTGGGCAAGTCATTTCTTCAGCTGTCATTGGAATTTTCCATCCTTCCTGATCTGACTCCCTTTAAGGAAGACAACCTCTCTTCTAAGACCAGTCGGTGGTCTTATGTCCGTCCTGTAGCACAGTTTGTTTTTGTGTTAGAGTCAAGGACAATTCTCTGGGCTCACCCACTGTTGACTTTGAATCCTAAGGCATTCTAACAGGAAGACCATGATGCTGAGATTTGCTTGACACCCTGAAACCCACTTACCATGTCTCTCTTCCATTTTTTCTCTTGTATCCACTTTACATTTCTGGCCTCTTGTCCTAACTCCTCCTCTAGCTTTACCTATCAGGACCTCTTGGACTTAGGAGCTGGTTCCTCCTAGAAACCCACAGTACTTTCACATATAAGTTCATTTCCCAGACCTGAGCCACTAATGGAGCCCTTGTAGGACTATCGTGCCTACAAAATATCTAGCAAGGTTCCTTAGTTCTGGTTTCTTTGGCTTATCCCCTTCAGTAGTTGCCTACAGATTTGGCATGACAGCACTACTCCCCAGAATTTAATTCTCCGATTTGGGAACTCTATACCCAGAGGAAAGCCTTTGATGGGTGGCTCTTGGATATAAGGTATTGATGATGCTTAATTCCACCAATCTACTCCTCTGGTTCAGTGAAAAGAACAATGGATTTTTTAAAAATTTATGACCATTGGGGGCAGCTGGGTAGCTCAGTGGATTGAGAGCCAGGCCTAGAGACAGGAGGTCCTAGGTTCAAATCCGGCCTCAGACACTTCCCAGCTGTGTGACCCTGGGCAAGTCACTTGACCCCCATTGCCTACCCTTACCAATCTTCCACCTATAAGTCAATATACAGAAGTTAAGGGTTTAAAAAATAAAAAAAAATTAAAAAAAATAAAAAAAATTTATGATCATTACCCTCTGTCTTAGCATTAATTCTAAGCCAAAAGAGTGGGAAGGGTTAGGCAATGGGGATTAAATGACTTGCCCAGGGTCGGAGAACTAGGAAATGTCTGGGGCCAGATTTGGACCTACAACCTCCTTCTCTGGCCTTGCTCTCTATCCACTGAACCACCCAGCTGCCCCAAGAATGATCAATTTAGAACCGAAAGACCTTGGTTCAAATCCTTCCTTTTCTACTATCTGTGTTCTTGGGGAGTGATTTCATTTCTTTGCACCTCATTGCCTTCCTCTTTAAAACAAGTAGGTCAGACTAGATAACCTTCAAAATTCCTTTTTAGCTCTAAAGCCATGATCCTTTCCCTGTATCTAGCTTTTTTCAGTCATTTCAGTCATGTCTGACTCTCCGTGACTTCATTTGGGATTTTTGTTTTGCCATTTCCTTCTCCAGCTCATTTTACAGATGAGGAAACTGAGGCAAACGGGATTAAGCGACTTGCCCAGAGTCACACAGCTTGTGAATGTTCGAGACCAGATTTAAACAGAGAATGAAAAGTCTTCCTGACTCTAGGCCTGACACTATCCACTGCACCATGTACCTGCCCCATTGATCTCTTAAAAATTTCAAAATACCCCTGAATGACACTGTTCCCCAAGTAGAACACAGATAATCACAGTAGCTAGCACTTATATAGTGCTTTAAGGATGGCAAAGCACTTTACATAGGTTACCTCAATTGATCTTCATCACAAATCTACAAGTTAGGTTCTATTATCTTCAATATATGAATGTGGAAACTGAGGCACAGAGAAATTAAGTGAATTGCTGGTAGAGCTGGTAAGTGTCTGAGCAGGATTCAAACTCAGGTCTTCCTGCCTCTGAGTCTCACACTGGGCCACTTAGATTAAAGACTTATTTCATCATACATCCTTTTATTCAATCTTGTGACACAGTGAAAAGAGCTATAGTCGTGAGACCTGAGTTCAAATCCTATTACTGCCACTTAGTAGCTGCGTGACCTTGAATAAATCACTTAGCCTTTGTCCCTCAGTTTCCTCATCTGTAAAATAAAAGCAGAGTGTTTGAGGGTGGGAAATTAAAGTGAATTCAAGGAATTTTTGACTTTTCCTTTTAACCCAAACAATTTAAATAGCTGCCCAAGATGCTGAAGATGGAATGTTGGAGATGATACCTGAGGCCAAGTCAGGCTCTTTCCAGGAGTTGTTGGAGTCTTCCAGATATGGTTTCTCAGACTGTCCTTTGGCCTCCTTTGTCTCAGAACTGACAGGGACATTTAATGCCCTGCCCTTCCAAGGAGGAATGAGGTGAGGGGTGTGCTTACTATTGTTTACTAGAACACTGAACTTTTACTTTGTCAGATGGAATTCCGATACCCCTCAGGCAAATGTCCCTTCACCTTGCATGTGATCTTATGTTTTCTGGCTTCCTGTCTCCATTTTTCCCCTTCCCCTGTGCTCCCTGTCCCTCATCAGGCTGTTCTAATGAATGAGAAATAATTCATCTTAATCTTCTTTACATTGAATTGAACTGTTGGATAGAAAGAGGCAACAAAAATCAGAGAACCTCTCCTGTTCCCTTCTCAGAGGGAATTCTTCCCCTACTAAGATGCAGCCTACAAACCTGGAACCTAATGCAATGTCCTTTCTTTCTTTCTTTTTTTTCTTACCCTTAGTTTCTGTTCTTAGAATCAATGCTAAATATCAGTTTCTAAGGCAGAAGAGTGATAAGGGTTCAACAATTGGAGTTAAGTGACTTGCACAGGGTCACACAGCTAGGAAGTGTCTAAGGCCAGATCTGAACCTAAGATCCCCTTTCTCTAAGCCTGGCTTTCAATCCACTGACCTACCTAGTCGCTCCTCCTAAAGTAATTTTCAAAGAATTTTGCCAGCCTTGAGTTCTTCTGACAGAGTTTTTTAGGGGAACCCTGGAGCATATTAGAGTGAAATTGAGGGGGCAGCTGGGTGGCTCAATGGATTGAGAGCCATCTCTAGAGATAGAAGGTCCTGGGTTCAAATCTGGTCTCAGATACCTCCTAGTTGGGAGACACTGGGCAAGTCACTTTACCTTCATTGCCTAGCCCTTACCATTCTTCTGCCTTGGAACCAATACATAGTATTGATTTTAAGATGGAAGGAAGGAAGAAAGAGAGAGAGAGAGGAAGGAAGGAAGGAAGGAAGGAAGGAAGGAAGGAAGGAAG
>NW_025351333.1:0-6514 GCF_016433145.1 Gracilinanus agilis
CTACATTTTCCCTAGAAATTACTTTGTATTTACTTTGCATATACATATATGTGAGTGAATGTATATAAACACATATGTGTGTGTAAATACATGGAAACTAAATATCTCCAAAAAAAAATAACTACAAACTACAAACTCAGAACTGCAAAAAAAAAAAAAAAATTCATTGTCTTTCTCCCCAAATCCAACCTTCTTCCAAACTTCCTTATTTCTGTCGAAAGTACCACTATCCTTCTGGTCTCCCAGGTTAAATAATCTTGGTGTAACTCTTCATTCTCCCTCATCTTACAGAGCCAATTAAATGCCAAAATCTTGCCATTTCTATATCCACAATATCTCTTGAATCCAATCCTTTCCCTCTAATCACATAGTCACCACCTTATTTCGGACCTGATTCATTTCTTTTTTGTTTCAACGACTGGACTGGCCTCCCAATGGGTCTTCTGACTCAGATTTCTCCCTACTTTGGAACTTATTCTCTCCCTAGTTACCAAAGGGACTCCTTTTGGGGGGAAACTCTTACTTTCCATCTTAGAATCAATATTGGTTCCAAGACAGAAGATTGGTAAGGGCTAGGCAATGGGGTTAAGTGACTTGTCCAAGATAACACTTCCAGGAAGTGTATGAAGCCAGATTTGAATCCAGGCCCTCTCATCTCCAGGCTTGGCTTTCTATCCACTGAGGTATCTCTGTTTATTAAAGCCCTCTAGGACCTGACCCTAACCTATCCTTACAGCTTCTTTACACAGTACCTTACCCCCTTTCCCATATGCTTTGGCCCAGCCAAATTGGCCTTCTCTTTGTTCCTCACAGATAACATTTCATCCACTTTATCTGACTCTTTTCACTGACCCTCTCCCATTCCTGGAATGCACCCACCTCCTCTGCCTCTTTGCAAAGCAGCCTAAGCACTTCTTTCTCTGTGAAGCTTTTGCTGATCCCCTCCTTAATGACCTTGTATTTAATTCCCTTATGGGTTTTTGGTATTTATTCTGCAAACCTTTATGTGTATGCCTGTTGTCTTACACAATAAGCTCCCTGACAGCGGGGATGATTTAATTCTTGGCATTTATGTCCCCAGCGCCAAGCACAGTGTTTGGAGTCTAGAATGCACTTAGTAAGTATGGACCAATTGCTTGACTTACTGATCTTTCATCCTAGGGCTAAAATCTGAAAGCCTTCAGAGATTCTCCATTTAAATGACTATAGTAATATCTGATGCTCTCCCCTTCCCAAGATCTGTCTTTAGCACAACCTACAGCACCTTCAGCTCTGGCAAAGAAGAACGACCTAAAAACAAAAAACATTTGAACTGGAATTGGCGTCTCTGGTATTGCAGTAGCTGGGTCAACTCTGTGAGCCTCAACCATCCCTTTCCCTGGGGTACTGTCCATCCACTCTCCTTCCCAGAGCTCAGATTTATAGGTCCTGTGGATTTGATGGTGCTCTGGCTAAGTTCTCTTTTATGGTCTAGCCTCTTTTCATATCCCTGTATATGGAGGTGCCTGATAAGGATTTTCTTTCTTCTTACCCACTGGACTCTAAAATACACCAGATTCTCTCATGGTTCCATCTGGGTTGACTGCATGCACAGAGCACGGAATGAATCTGACTGCCAAAGCTAATAAAATAGGAGCCGTTGGTCCTGAATGGGAAATTAAGGACTAGCATATTCCAATTCTTGCCTGAACTTCCAGCCTCCTTTGGCTCGTCCTCAGGGGCCTAAAAGATTGATAACATACATTCTCCATGTGAGACAGTTTGCCCAGTGAGGAATTGTGAAAATAACTCCAGTAAAATACTGTAACCCTCAAGGAGGAAAGGAGCTAGTAAATGTGAAATAACAATTCTCACGGTGTTAAATATCTCAATAGAAATCTGACCACTAGAGATGTCTTATTTCCTGAGTAACATATGTCAGCCCTCTGGAGTACAAACACTGGACTTTGGGGCACACGGGCCAAAAAGATGTTTTGTGAGAGGCAGAGATATGTTTGGGATAGTTAAGTGGCATGGTGGATAGAGTGCCAAGTCTGAAATCAGGAAGATTCATTTTCCCGAGTTCGAATGTGACTTCAGACACTTAATAGCTGTGGTATCCTGGCTAAGTCACTTAACACTGCTTGCCTCAGTTTCCTCATCTGTAAAATGAGCTGGAGCAGGAAATGGCAGACTACTCCAGCATCTTTCTTTGCCAAGGAAACCCCAAATGGAATCAGGACAAGTCAGATATATATAACTAAACAACAACATGGACAGGCTCCCATGAGTCTGAGAGAACAGCATATTTCCTCCAGTTCAGTACCTGAAGTGGCTGTCCCATTGCCTCATAGAATCCCTCAGGCATCGTCTTCATCTCAAACCCTTTCCAGATCACCTCAACTCCAATTGTCCTCCCTATCCCACACTACCTTGTATTAATATATTCTTTGAATGCATTTGTACTTTGTGTTTACGCTATAAATATTTTATATGTGTTTGTTGGCTCCCTCATTAGAATGTAAATGTCTTACATATAGGGATTCTTTCATTCTTGCTACTTGAATTTCATTCAATAAACATTTAGGAAGCACCTACTATGTGCCAGCACTTTGCAATGCACTGAGGATAACAATAAGAAAAAGAAAGACAGTCCCTGCCCTCAAGGAATTTATAATCTAATGGGGAAAGACCAGAGAGGGGAAGGAGAGAGGGTGCCAGACAGAAAATAGAGCTTGTCTCTCTGGCATCTAGTATGGTGCCTGGTACATAGTAGGTGCCTAATAAATGCTCGCTGATTGTTCAATTGTTGATTTACCTGCCAGGCATTGCCAGATGGCCTTCCTATTCACCCGAAGGACCTCTGGGCCTTACTATGCACCCTATAATTTTGCCCTGAGGATCTTCCATCTGCCTCTCAACTAGACCCTTCTGGGACTCTGGACTTTATAGATGAGATTTTTCTTTATCTTGCCCAGAACTAGGTAACAAGCCACTTCCTAGACATTTCCAACCACACCACCATGTGTAAGTCCTCTCACCCAGGTCGGCTTTATGCAGCAGCTTTCCCCTTTAGGATCTCCAACTGCAAAAGGGTAGGACTCTTGTTTGCCTAGCAAGCAAGCAAGCACTAAGTAGCTGGCACTTAGCACCCTGTCTAGCTTATTATACTAAGTACTTAGTAAATACCTATTATTCATTTATTCATCAGTTCATTCCTACTTGCTACCAAGTCACTCCCACTGGTGCTGTATGTGGTTTGGGCAGCATCTGCAGATGTGAACTAAGAAAAGAGGAAATTTGCCTGGAAAATGATAAGTACAAATTAGAAACTCACGGAATAGAAATCACCTAGTTCAGATGCTTCTCATTTCGGGCATTTGATCCCTTTGGTATGGCAAAATCACCCTTAGATGGTCTCTATAGTCTGGATCTTAGACCTCTAATCTTCTCCTATCAAAAAAAAATTTTTTTTAACCCTTACCTTTTGCCTTAGGAAGAATTCTAAAGCAGAATTGCAACAAGTGGCCAGGCAGTTGAGGTGAAGTGACTTACCCAGGATCAAACAGCTAGGAAGTGTCTGAGGTTGGATTTGAACCCAGGACCTCCTGTCTCTGGGACTAGCACTCAATCTACTGACCCACCTAGTTACTCCTTTTCCTATCAAATTACTAACTCCTTCCTGTAAGAGGGAAATTTAGGTATTTTATAGATATATATTTAAAACGTGGCCACCAGGAATCAACAGTTCAGATTGATTCCGTAATTAAATCAGACCTAAGTCAGCATCAGGTTAAGGCACTTTATTTACAATCAGGAAGGTAAAGGTATAGGAATAAGGAGAAAGGGAGAGGCTAGTCCAGGCCTGTGAATGCCTGGACTAGAGAGAAGGTTAAAAGGCTAAATAAATGAAGCTGCAAGCCTCAAGGCCCAGCAACCAGATAGGCTAGTGCCTACTTAAGGCAGGGATTGGAAGCGGCCTAGGTAGGCCAAGGAAGTCAGCCTAACTTACCCACGTGACCATACAGAGTGCAAGCTGTCTGTGGTCTCAGGAGATCCTTCAGCACCAAGTTCAAAGCGGGATCTCCTCCACAGGAAGTAACCAACATACTTAAAGAAGTGTCTTTCGTCACTTCCCGTGGGTCCATCTCTAATTCAAGTGGACCAATGGCAGTCTCTACACTGATTTGGACTGCCCAAAGGGCCGTCCCTTGTTCTTGGTTTGTTACTTATTGTCACATGTGGGTAACTCGTCTCCCCTCCCACTAAGGAAGGTGGGTGACATCATTTCTACGGCTAGGATGAGTAGATTTTTGACTATGAATTGGCTAGAGTTAATTCCATTTACACATTCCCTATGAGGACAAATTACCTGAGTCCTCTCATCCCTACAAATCAAAACAAAACAAAACAAAACAAGCAACAACAAAAACCACCATTGAGTAGATTCTACAATCCCCAAATTACCAAAGATCTCTTAATTAATAGCCATTTCTCAATCCTTATCTTTCCTTCCTCTTTCTATTTTGCTGATTTGGAGCTAGTAAAAAGAAAGTGGAAAGAAGGGTCTCTATGAGTGTCTATATTTGTATGTGTATCTGTATAGACTAGTGAATGGGGTAGTAAGCCATGGAGCCTAGAAGTTAGGGGAAGTGAATTTAGAGATAGGGTACTGGACTTCATATCCCAGCTTAGCTGCCTATGTGGCCTTGGGCAAGTCACTTCCTTTCTCTAGGCCTCAGCTTCTTCATCTATAAAATGAGTAGGTTAGAATAGAGGATTAAAGGAAATTCAACAAACGTTTATTAAATAACTACTATGTGAAAGACACTGTAGTAGGTGCTGGCTAGTGAAAGAAAGGAAGGAAGGAAAGAAGGAAGAAAAGAGATAGTTCTTGCCCTCAAGGAATTTACATTCTACTGGGTTAGAAACATAGCATGTATACAAAGAAGTAAATACAAGATAATTTCAGGAAGGAGAGAGTATTAACAACTGGAAAGATAAGGGGAGGCTTCATAAGAAGGTCAAATCTGAAATGAACCTCAAAAAAAGATCCTTACCTTTATTTTGAGAATTCGAGAGAGAAAGATAAGGTAGTCTATTTTAGGCATGGGAGATGACTTGTGAAGACATAGGAACAGGAGATGAGATGTTGAATTTAAGGAAGAGCAAATTGTCCAGTTTGGCTGAGATACAGCATGTCTGAAAGAGAGTTACATAAAATAAGCCTCGAAAAGTAGGATGGAGCCAGACTGTGGAGAGAGTTAAATGCCAGGGTGAGGAATTTGTATTCTAATCCTAGAAGTAACTGGATGCCACTAAAGGCTTTTGAACAGGAGTGAGATATAACCTAAAATTTGGGGGATCTTAACCTGGGGTCCACAAACCCCCAAGATGGCCTCTGAACTGATTTCAGGGGAGATGGGTCTCTGAATTTTTAAATACTTGCTTGAATGTATTTTAATGTAGTCATTATAACCGGTTTTATTTATAATCCTACATATTTTATTTTATGCATTTAAAAACATTGTTAGAAAAAAGAATATTCTGGAGACAACTAAGTGGCTCAATGGATTGAGGGCCAGGCCCAGAGACCAGAGGCCCTGGGTTCAAATCTTGCCTCAGCTGTGTCCTAGCTGTGTGACCCTGGGCAAGTCATTTAACCTCCATTGCCTAACCCTTACTACTCTTCTGCCTTTGAACCAACACACAGTATTGATTCTAAGATAGAAGATAAGAGTTTTAAAAAATATATATTCTGAGAAACTTCATCAGTCTGCCAAAGGGCAGACAGAAGCAGCATAAAGTGGCATAAAGAAGGATAAGAACTACTCTCTGATCTCTAATGTCCTTTGCACATCCAAGTCAAATGGTTCTCTGTTGCCCTGGAACATTTTGACAAGTTGCAAATTTGTAAGTGTGCAAAAGGTTAGAAAACACCGATTTAATTAATTACCATCGAATAGCAATTTATTCTTCTTCCACTAGTCAAGTTGGATCCTTTGGACCCCTATCCTAAGTTTAAACAAATTCAGATCACCCTCAGTGCCATGTGGATGGGGTTTCTGGATACTCCAGCACTGTTTTTCTCCAGTCACATGATGTTTACTGCTCTCTGCAAACCTAGGTGGAAATAAGCCTCAAAGTCGTGTTCTCCTAGTGAAATCAGTCCCCTTCTCGTAGGAGGAATTGCTCTTATCCATGGGGACTCGGAATTGGCTGCTCTGAACACATGAGGTTTCTGTTTGGGTTTTTTGTTGATTTTTTAAAAACAGAGCTAGTAATATTCTGGACTACTCTGCGGTTAACTCTGGCCTGACCCTGCACCTCAGTGGTTTTATTAGCTGTGTGTTTGGCTCTGGGATCTTCTCTCCAGTTATTGTCGTTTGGGGGATGACTTGTGTCTCCAGTGAATCTCTCCTAAATCTGCCGTTATCTAAGCGTGTGTGTGTGTGTGTGTGTGTGTGTGTGTGTGTGTGTGTGTGTGTGAGAGAGAGAGAGAGAGAGAGAGAGAGAGAGAGAGAGAGAGAGAGAG
>NW_025351334.1:0-4251 GCF_016433145.1 Gracilinanus agilis
GGAGGAGGAGGAGGAGGAGGAGGAGGAGGAGGAGGAGAAATTGAGAACTCTCTCACTGCCAACATGATGGGCAATATATGGGACTTCAGCTCAACATACTGGTATTCTTCTCTGGGAGGAGTTTGAACATCATATTAAGTACATGCAAGGGCAAAGGTTGACGCACTCTCACAAAAATAAGAGCCTTTCTGGGCCTTGTTTTATGACCCCAGAGTTATATCCCATCTTGTCCTTTGAGATCTTGTAACAGCTGAGGGAACTAAGGCCCAGCATGTAAGGCATGATAATTTGCCTGTGTTCACTTCTAGGTTAGAGGCGGAATGTGAGGTCGCTTGTGCTTTTTAAAATTTCTTTTAACTTTAACTCATCATCTTATCCATTTGATTACTTGACCCTGATTCAAGCATACCTAAGTCATGTGCTTGGGACTTTCTGAGCACTGACTCTGGAGTCAAGGGACCTGGGTTCAAATCCTGCCTCTGACAATGATTTTTAACAAGTCAATTTGTCCTACCCAGGCTTTAATTTCTTGCTCTAAAGAAAAAGGATTTGGGGCTAGAGGGTCCCTTCTAGCCCTATCTATGATCCTCTGACCCTGAGGACAAAGAAGAGAAGCTTTATTGTTTTACCAGGAGTCAACCTGGCTGCTGGAGAATAGAGCTGAGAACACCTGCTATATTCACCTGGGATGTCCTGGATTTAGGCAGACCTAAGGAGGGACAGTGATGGTTTAGGAACAGAGATCTTGGGAGCAGAACAGAAAAACTAGCTACCAATGTCTCTTCTCCTAAATGGAGGTACAGGCCTGAGTGCCACAAATCAATAATGGCATCCAAGAGCCAATGTGGTACGACTAACATGACCAAAGCAATGATTATGGTGTTCAGATGGCACCAGAAAGAATAGAATCAATAAAATCTATACTGACATTCTGAAGTGCCCCCCTGGTGGCAAAGACCATCAGCCAAGGGCCCAGAAAACCCCACCCAGAGCCAGAGAAGGCAGTACAACATGACCTGGGGCCATTGGGAAAGCCTTTAAGAGCAATTCTGTGAAATGAGTTCTGAATCAGGAATCAGGGGGCTGGTTTCTGGAGTGGACAGCAGCCCTCTGGGTCTCCGTTTTGTCACCTATAAAATGAAGGAGAGAGCTGGCTAGATGAATTTTGAGGCTCCTTCCAGCTATGGGTATAATTCATCCAAAGGCAGGTCGTGGTGCAGTTGCTGGAGCGCTAGACTAAGAGTCGAGGAAACCTGGGATTGTTGTAGATAAGGAAACGTTTTTAAGTTTAATGGCTTTCTGGAAAGAGGCATCATCATTGGCTGTGCCCTCTGGGATCAGTATGCGTAACGGACAGATAGGCTCATAGAGAAGAGTGAATTCCAGGGCATCCACTTCCCAAGACATGCTTTGTTTAAGTCCCTTCCACGGTTGTGAGAGAGCTTCCTTGTCTTCTGGCCAGAAGGGTAGAGAGGGTAAGATCAGTGCAGTAAGGGCAGGGACGGGGATCAGGAAAGTGGGCAAGCAATGACCTTGCCATTGGCTTTTCTTCTTAGGATTTGGGGAACCAAGTGTATCTTGCATTCTTGACTCAGTTGAATTGGGTTTGGGGGATCAAGTCCCCAGAAGTGGATTCTTTTAGAGGCGCTGGATCACCGATAGGACTTAAAAGGACTTTTCTAATGAAGACCTCAAAGTCCTAAAGTTTTCTGGAATCATCGACTTTGACTCAGCACCCAAAACAAGTGGTCGACAGAACAGACTTCATCTTAGCCCAGCTTCGTTTGGTTGAGCCTTTTGTGCTCCTTCACTGGATGTGATGAGGCATAGCCCCAATAGCTCCGATCTAGCCACTGCAACCTAGTGGATGGGGACAGAGAGCATAAGGAGCATAAGGAAGCGTTCCCGAAGAGCTGGAGTGTGCAGCACAGAGATGTATTCTGATATCCAGCAGAGAAAGCTCAGGAGAGTCAAGGAAACATGGCCAAGGGCCACCAGATGTAAGTAGAGAGAAACACCACCGCCAAACACCACCGCCCAGAAGGGAGCCTCCGAGAAGAGATAGACAAGACAGCTCTGCCCATTCTTTTGCAGAGGGGGGCATTCCATGAGGGCAGAAAGTTGCACGTATTTCCCAATTTTTTCAATGTTTCCATCTGTTTGGCTGATTTTTCTCTTCTTTCTAAATATTCATTGCTCTATGGGATGGTTCTCTGGGAGGGGAACTCCTGGGGGAGAATTGAGTCGATGGGAGAACAAAAGGTAGTAATAAACATATTTACAGTTTTTTAAAAATTGTGCTCAATTTCTCCTGAGGCGAGGCTAGCCAGGAAAGCCAAGTAAGTGCAGGAATGTGCTTTTCTTAGCGGTGGTGGCAACATGTTCTTAGTTCTGTTGGGAGGAAAGGAGGACCTGAGAAAAGAAATGCCTCGTCAGTGTGAACATTGTCCGATTCTGGGATTTTCTGATGTTGACCAAAGGCATCTGCATCCCAACCGTGTTAGGGATCTAGCTGAGGAACTAACCAAGCAGGATGCTCTGGCTGCGTTCGTTACCTGGCCTCTACGTTGGGCTTCTTCACATGGGTTCCCTCACCACACATGTCTCTTATGCATGTTCCCTCTACCCACATTCTCCGATCATGCGTGTTCTTTACACGTGTTCCTTTCGGTATCGGTGCTATGTAATTTATGGGATCGAGCGCCCCACGTGTGCATGGAGGGGTGATCTTCTCGATCGCTTGATTCTCTGTACTCTAATTAAGAGTCTTTTGTTTTGAACTAATATGTCCTCTGCCTGACAAACGAACCTGGCAGGGGCCTATGAGAGATGGCTTTCTGGGACACCCTCAAATCTCAAGTCATAGTAGGGGATCTGCTTCTGAGGGGAATATTTTAGTCTAGTCTAGTCCTCCACTCGAAAGGAATTCCTGGCACCATCTCCCTGCAACAGTTGAGGAGCCACAAAAAAAGCAAGTTTAAAAATGGCCTTCAAAAACTTGGGGCCAGTTCATGAAGAGAATCTGTAATGGATGGCAGAAGAGCACCTCCTCCTCGGAGCAAGCGGAGCATGGCCTCTTAGAGGAGGAGTGATGAGGCTCCCCTCCGTCCCCGGGATGGATGGATGTGAGGGGCTTCTGGATCCTCTTAGCCGTTCAGGCCAGAAGTATCTTGTATTCTTCTCTCCTTTTTTATTTTGAAGAATTTGTTTTTCCTCTTCAGAAAATGGAAGTTGTGAGCCAGACACTCAACTGGAAACAGCTTCTCCCTCCGAGTCCCTCCCTGGCCTCCACCATCAGAACATTCAAATGAGCCTGTCAGAAACCGGGCATTTGTCGCAGCGCTCTCATTTTTAAACATTATAAAGTACGCTTTCCTCCAATCTTCTGTGGAGAAGAATCCTCATTTCATTGAAAAAAGGGAGGGTTTTTTTTTCTTTCAAAGGCCATTCGTTCCCCTGCCACCTGCTCAAATCTCCTCTTTCCTCATTCTTAAATCCCGCTCCCCATTCTCTTCTTCCTTCCCACGAATTCTACCCCCTCCCCACGTCTCCTCCTACACCTTTTCTGCTTTGTTCTCCCCAAATTCTTCCCCTCCCAGTTCCCTTCATCTCTCTCACCCACCCACTCTTAACTCCTTAACTCAGGAGCTTCTTTTCATCCTGCCCTGCCGCTTGCCAATCATCCCCCCCCCAGGTCCCACCCTCCTCAATTAGAGACAAAGAGGGGCCCTTAGAGCCTCGCCGCTCTGGGAGAAGTTTCTGTTTGTCCTTCTCTCCTCCTGCTTTGGCAATCTATCTTCACCACTGAGTCAAAGGGCACCACAAGCTTTCAGAAAGTGTGGGCAAAAGGAGCCAATATCTCTGGCCAGCCGGGCAATGACCCTCCTGAGTGGTCCCAGGTCCTGGCCGCTGGGCATTGGGCTGGCTCTCTAGCACTGGCTCGGGCTTTCATCTTCTTTTTTTCCATCGGTCTTTGTTCTTGACTCGATGGGCCTGATGGGGTTCAAGAAAGGACTCTGGAAGAGAAAACAGAGAGCATGTGGGCCAGTAACGGGCTGGGGAGACCAGCAGGCTGCTTCGGCACCTTGAGCCATTATTTCCTTCATCTAGTAAAGGAGAGGCCACAGTAGATCTAACATCCCTCACAGGTAGCCCACGTGGAATAAATGTTGTTCATGGATGGCCACATTAGGGAGACAGAGACAGAGACAGAGACAGAGACAGAGACAGAGACAGAGACAGAGGCAGAGA
>NW_025351335.1:0-2421 GCF_016433145.1 Gracilinanus agilis
TATATACACTGAGCCACCGAGCTGCCATATTTATATATGAGTAGCTGCCATATATGTCTACTAATATTATGCTTAATAGTATATACGAGATGTAATATCTTCTCAAAATAATATGCCACAACTAGATACTTCCACAAGATCCTTAGCCATCATTCTAATAATTATTTCACTATTTTTTTTGCCTACCAACTAAAAATAATAAATCAAATAATAATTCCAAACACTTCTCTAACAGAACAAAACCCATAGAAATTATCTTACCCTGTGGAAAAAAAATGAAAAAAAAAATTATACATACACACACATACACACATAAACATATATGGCAGCTAGGTGGCAGCTAGGTGGCTCAATGGATAGAGATCCGAGCCTAGAATCGGGAAGACCTGAGTTCAAATTTGGTCTTATATACTTAGTAGCTATATGACTCTGAACAAGTCACTTAACCTCTGTTTGCATTGATCCACTCCTGAAGGAAATGGCAAATCATTCTGATCTCTTTGTCCAGGCTGTGCATGGGGTCACTAAGAGTAGGCCATGAACGAATGCCTGACCAAAAATTACATATATATATATATATATGTATATCTATATCTATATCTATATAGATATAGATAGATAGATAGATATATCAGGTCACCTGGCCAATCTGACCATTATTTCTTCAACTGCAAAATAAGGATAATAATCTTTGTATCATCTAGGTCAGAGAGTTGTGAGGAAAGCACTTTGCCAACCTTAATATGCCATAGAAAGGGACTGAGAGCCAGACCTAGAGACAGGCGGTCCTGGGTTCAAATCTGGATTCAGTCACTTCCTGGCGGGGTGACCATGGGCAAGTCCGCTTACCCAATTACCCTTCCTGGTCTTCTGCCTTGAAACCAATACCAAGTACTGATTCTAAGATGGAAGAGAATTTTTGGTGGTTTTTTTTTTTTTTTTTTTTTTAATGCAATGGAAAGGGCGCTGCTGTAATGATTAGAGTAGGCACCGGGGAGTGGAGAAGGAAGCCACACAGAGTAGAGACCCTTGGCTATAAGATTCCACGCCCCAAGCCCCATCCCCCACCCAGGACGGGCACTGGCAGGGTCCCTGCGGCTGCCCAGCACTTACCCAGTTCTTCCTCGGAATGAAGGGTAAGGTCCACCAGGGTCTTGAGCTCGGTGCTCTGCAGCAGGTAGCTCTTCAGCTGAGTCATCATCATGCGGATCTCTTGAAGCATCTCCGTGCTGGAGCTCTGCTTGGCCATCATCTCCAAGCTGTACACTTTATAGTCCTGGACCAGGTTGCCAAAGTAGGAGTGGTTGTCCTGGGCCAACTCCACCACTTTCTTCTGTAACTTTCGGTTGCTGGAGAGGAAGGCGTGAAAGACGTTGGAGAGACTCACGAAGGACAGCCGGTGTTTGGCCTTGTCCAGGATCATGGAGGACTTCTTTTTCACGCTGGGGCTGCTGAAGTGATCCGGCTCATCTTCGGTGCTGCTGGTTGAGTAGGAGTCCTGGTCTGGGGTGAGGGCCGATGTCCCCACGCTGTCCGCCAGGGAGGACAAGGACCCTTTAAGCTCTGTGGAACCCATGGTCTGGGGGCTGCCTTTGGCCTCTACCGGAGTCACTGCGTTGCTGGCCGGCCCTCCTTGGGTAGGGGAGCTCCTTACGGAAAGCGGTGGGGCGGACCGCTCTTGGAATTGTTCCCCGGTGGGCTCCGGTGTCTCCGGCTGGCTGGGGAGGTAGGAGGCAAGCTGTCGAGAAACCCGTTTCTTCCTCGGGGGTGGGACGGGAGGTTGTTTAGTCTTCTGTTGCTCTGGCCGATCCTGGATGCCGCTGGTGCCGCTGACTTTGGTGGGTCCCACCCCCTGGGAGACTTGTTCCACAGCTCTTCTGGGAGCACCTGTTGCTTTTTGGAGTGAGAGGCTGTTGGGGCTGCTTCGGGGATGGCTCTGCTGCCTTTCTTCCCACCTCAGCCCTTCAATCTCATCCCCCCTTTCAGTCTTCATAATGTCGCTGTCTTCCAACAAAGTCCTCTCCGAGAGCCTCCTCCTAGGGGGCACGGCTGGCCGGGTGCTCTTTTTGGATGCTGGGAGCTGCAGGGCTGGGCTGGGGAGCGCTGCCTCCTTTTTACCTCCTTCCCCCAAATGTCCCGGGCTCACAGGAGGGGGCGGGACTGTGGGGCAGGGAGTAACGGGCTGCTGGCCGGACTTTCCAGGAAGTCCTGCATTAGGTGCGGAGGACACGGTGGCTGGAAGGCAGGGTGGAGGAACTGATGAAAGAGAAAGGGCGGCAAGAGTGAGGGGGGCATTGGGAGCAGCAGACGAGACAACAGGGGCAGGGGGAGCCGCAGATGAGACTGTGGGGGCAGGGGGAGATTCAGTAAGAGGAGGGGGAGGGAGGGGAGCCGCAGACGAAGCTGTAGGGGCAGGTGGAG
>NW_025351336.1:0-2289 GCF_016433145.1 Gracilinanus agilis
ACATAGTAGAAGCCCTTATGAAGCACAGTGTAGTTGGGAGTTAGGTGGGGGAAGGACCAATAAAGTACAACCACAGACAAGTCTAATCCAAAAAAATAGATTAGATAGATAATCACTTCAACCCATTTTCATATTATTGATTTTTGTAAAAGAGCAATCCTTTAAAACCAAAACCCCAAATCATATACCCATATAAACAAGTGATATATCATATATTTTTTTCCTTTTCATTTCTCATATTAATGCCATTATCAGTCTAACAGCCTTGGTGAACACATGGTACACATACAGAGTTAGCACTCGGGGAGCTGCCCTGTTCCCCCTCTTCCCAGTACCTGAGGATATTGTTTTGCATGCCTCACCCCTCTGTCCAGTCATCCAAAGCAAGCACTTTCTCCCTCAGCTCTCTCTGATAATCCAGGGGCTTGCAGACAGCTTGAATTTGCACTCTGGGCACTAGAACTTGAAAAGGTTCACCAACAAGGGTAGAATGTGAGATGCTTCTGGTGCAAATAGGACGAGAAAAATTGGGAATTATAGTTCGTCTTGAGCTGTTTTTCATCTTCCTATCCTATCCTCTTGTCCATCTCTTCCTCCCTTCAGGAAGCTCCCTTAATGGTAGTTCCCGCCTCCATTCTTATCCATCTTCATTTAATTAAATTCAGCAAACAACTTCCAAGCTGCCTCCTATGTATAGATTACAGGATTTGGGGTTTCCAAGGAGATTCAAAGATTAAATAAGAGGAAAATCCTTACTGTTTCCGTTTTTACCATCTAATCAGACAGAGGTTCTTCTTGCTTCCCATAAAGGCTCAGGCTGATAGATTTTGATAATTCTTAGGGACATTTGCATTTTAAAAGGGAATCTTAAAGAATCCCAGGAATGAAATTGAATGAGGGAATGACAGGTAGTTGGGTTAATCACTGGGGCAAGACCTTGTCCAAGAGTTCTTCAAATCACATTTGGTTGCTTACTCTCCCTCCTCTTAAGACTGCCCCTGGAAGGGAGGGGGCCTTAAGAGGGAAAGAAGTCCTCAAAGAAGGTAGTCATTCCTCTCAACCCGGGGAGATTTTCCTGAAGTGTCAAGTCAGATGGCAAGTGCCCACAACCTAAGGCAGAAGAATGAAACTTTAAGAAAGGAGCCAAGAGCAGACAAGTGGGCGGAGTACATGAATACAGCAACCCTGGAGAGATCTTCCAGTTGTGTGTGGGATCCTGTTCCTGTTCAAAGGGAGGGCAAAATAAGAAACTTGCTGTTCTGTTTCATAATTAATATTTGTATTTGGAGTTTTCACATCTGGCTGGATTCTCTTCCTGCCAATGACTGACCCTTTGTAGAAAAGGTTCCCACAGCAGGAGAGAGGGAGAGATGGAGAGATGTGGGTGCCAGAGCAGCTGCTGACACTGAATAAAAACATCAAGATGTTCCTACCATACATAAACTGTATCCTCTCCAGTGGACTTTAAAGAAATCTTTTGTTGATGCAATTTTTGTATTAGGGCTGCCATTTAAAACTGACCTGACTGCTTAAAGAACATCTTAAGAACAATATGACATGCCAAAGGGCCACAGAAATTGGGGGTTGGTCCCAGAGAGAAGGGCCTCTCTTGGGGAAAAATGAGGAATCTGGGAAAAATAGGATGGCAGGCAAGCATATGTTCCATTGTAACTGAAAGAAAGTCTAAACTCCGGGGTTGGGGTTAGCTAAACCGTTGAAGAACCTCTGTTTGTCTAAATTCAGTGGAGACTAGCTCTGAACCCTTCAGACTTCACAGTTATACAGAAGATCAAATGGAATGGATTGTTGGAAGTTAACTGCCTGAAAAAGAAATTAAGAAAAAAGATTGAATGGGGAAGAACCATAGATTGGTAATCAGGAAACCCAGGCTGGAGTTTAAGCTCTGTTATTTGATCCTGGACAAGTATATTACCTTCAACTAATTATATAAAGTCTCTGAGATTCACTCTCCTCTTTTGTTTGAAGGGGTGGAATAGCTGGCCAGGCCAATCAATGGACAAGCATTTATTGCCTATCAAATGCCAGGCACTGTTCTAGGCACTTCCAGAACTAAATTTCTATTCCTATGATCTCATGATTCCTAAGGTGCCCTTCAGCACTTTTTTCTTCCTCCATTTATCCTTCATTTTCATAGTTCTTTCATACCACCTGTTCTTCAGTTGTTTTTTTTCCCCTCCACTTTTGATTCTTCTTTTTCTTCCTTCCTTCCTTCCTTCCTTCCTTCCTTCCTTCCTTCCTTCCTTCCTTCCTTCCTCTCCTCCTCCTCCT
>NW_025351337.1:0-1605 GCF_016433145.1 Gracilinanus agilis
TAACTCTTACTCAGTGAACCATCCTTTGCAACAAAGATTTTAAAAAAAGCAGTTCAGTCTTTTACTTTTACTCTTTCTTTTAAAGAGGCATCCTTTTTTCATCTTTTTTCCAGAGCCAAACTTGGTGATTATAATGATATAATGCAGTATTATTTCATTTTTCTATTTGCATTTTTGTTGTCATTGTTTACATTGTTTTCCTTTTTGCACTTACTTTGATCTTCAACCATTTCCATGAATTCTTTATATTCATCCTTTCTTGGGAGTAACAACATTCCATTATCTATGACTCCTTATTCATTCTGCATGCTATCTTCCTGACTCTAAGCCCAACATTCCATCTACTATGGCACCTAGTTGCCCAACAGTGTACTTTTTACCATAATATACTGGTATCTGGTAGAAGGAAAAATGATGCTGTGGTTGAAGTGGCCTTGTCTTTACCTCTTGATTATTAGATAGTGTTCAATTGTTAATGGACTATTGAAAAAGCCTGAAAGAGTAAGTTGCAGGGTAACCCCATCTCCTTTTTGTCCCCAAGTTCACTTAGTTATACTTTCCCTCTATGAAATGGGAAAAACTAAGTATATTTTAAAGCTAAATATCTTTACCCATGTTTTCAAAGATTTCCCACAAGAATATCTCATTGATATTGTTAAGGATGGGACCGTATGATACAGTAAAGGTAGAAGCCTCTCAACTTATGGTTAATGACAACCACAGTGTCCCTAGGAGGTCTATGATATTTATCAATATGTTAGTTTTTGATTTATTTTTATTTAAAAAGTAAATCTATGCCAAAAAATACTTTACTTAGGAGAACACACAATGAATCAAATGGTGACAGTCTTCATTGTCCCCAAAGAGGCTGGTAACCATTGATTAGGGACTTGAACCAACTGTCTATTCAGTAAGGAACTGATCATTATGGAGTAATTCTCTGTTTTTCACATGGGGATTATCTATGATATGTCTTTATATCCGGCAATCACAGAGATGGCAGGGCCTTTGAGAACATTTATCTCAATCCTTTCATTTTTCAGAGAAGGAAACTAAGACCTGGAGTGTATAAAGCAATTACTTCCTCTTTCTTACCTCAGGTAAGTCATTTCAAGCTCCATAGTCTTCAGTATCTTCCCCCATAAAATGAGTGAGTTGGACTAGATCTCTAAGGTCTTTTCCAGCTCTAAATCCATGATCCTATAGTGTGCCCAATAGAGTCACACAGTAAATTTTCTGCAGAACTGGAATAAATCTTTAAAACTCCCTTTACCTCCACCATCTTAATAAAGGAGCTTAAATTACAAAGAAAACGGAAGGCATTCCATGTCAGCTTCTCTTCCCTTCTTTTTACCTCAAATCTTGACATCACTCTTTCTTTCCTCCCACTTTTTTCTCCTTTATTTCAGGACCTGAAAATGAAATGGCTTTTTTTTCCTTGTCATCACCAACCTCACTCCCTAGATAGATGGGTGGGAAGATAGATAGATAGACAGAAAATTAAAGTTATCTACCCTCTTCATGTGGCCATTGTCCCATGCCATTATCCCTTCAATTGTCTTCTCTCTAATTTTCATTCTCTTTCTATTTAGGCTTTTGAACATG
>NW_025351338.1:0-7094 GCF_016433145.1 Gracilinanus agilis
AAGAAGAAGAAGAAGAAGAGGAAGAAGAGGAGGAGGATGGTCAAACACTGCAGAGAAATTAGGGATGATGAGGACTGAAAAAAGTCCTTTGGATTTGTTGATAAGCAAGAGGTCATAAAAGACTGGAGAAGCCGTTTCAATAGAGTAATGAAATGGAAGCCAGACTGCCAGGAGCTGAGGAGTGAATGAAGGGAAAGGAAATGGTATAGTAAATATGACCTATTCTTTCCAGAAGTTTAAACGTCAAGAAGATAAGAATGATAGAGTGGTGGTTTGAGGAGGATCTCAGGGTCCAGGGAATGTTTTCTTCATAAGATAGGGGAAGTCTGAACATGTTTGTAGGTCAAAAGGAAGGGACCAGTAGAAGAGTGAAGATTTAAGACATATAAGGCAAGGAATGATTGATAGATCAAGATCAAAAGAACATAGATTTTGAGCGAGAAGGAAGGGATTTCAGAGAAATTACTTTGCTCCAACCCTTCCATTTTATGCATGAGGAAATGGAAGCCCAGTGAAATGAAGTGATTGGATGCTTAGAGAGTAAGTAGCAGAGTTAGAATCTGAACCCAGGTCATTTGGTGCCAGATTCATCTGTCTTTCTACAATACCACACTCTAATAGTTCTGGAGAAGATGAGAGGGGGGTCAGATCAAGAATAAGGTATAAGGTTTGGCCTTGGCATTGCTAAAACTCTACTGAGACTATAAGAATGGTAAAGACAGGTGAGCACGAAGGAAGATTTAGAAAATGGAACTGGGGAGTCTGAATCAGTTGACTTTGATTGTGCCATGAATGGATTTTGTTTATCTGTTGGAGATCATAGATTGTAAGCAGAAGGGAAAAAATAGACTAATCCACTCATTTTGCACATACACTGGCTCAAATAAGGTGATTGAGGCCAAGAAAAGTTGAATTACTTGCTGCACAAGTAGTTAGCAGACAGAGCCAGGATCCAAATACTGGTCCTCTGACTCCAGAGCCAGGCTTCTTTACCTATCTATTTATTTACACCTAAAATGTTTCGAGAATACCCAGAGACACAATCATGGCCCGCTCAAATGTTTATTAACAGATAGACGACAAAAACCTTCCAAATTTCCTGTGCCTTTACCAACCTGGTACTGACCACCATAAACCTGTTCTAACAAAAAGCCTGCATGTAGAATAGCTGTGTGAGCTATATTCAAGAAGGCTCTTGTCTAACCTGCCCTGGCTTTCCCTCTTTTCAACAGTTCTGCCCATTATGCCTTTGAAATTCATGGCCTTTCTTCACAGGCCTACTCCCAGATACATTCATAACCACTTGCCAATAAAAAAGCCTGCACAGGCCTCCAGCCACTTTCAGGAACTACTGGTCTCTAGGGACAGGGAGGGAGACTGGCCCAAGTCTTTTGGACCCTATTGATCCCCCAGCTCTGTTCTACAGCCCTCCCTTTCTCCCTTATCTAGGACGTCTTTTTTTTCCTCCCCCTGCCCTTGGCAGAAACCTCAGGGGTAACCCCTGTTCACATCCTAATCTCCTTGCTTGCTCTAAGTCAGACGTGCAACATCCAGAGGGACTTCTCAGTGAAAAGCTTGCTGAGAAAATAAACGACTTTTTCAAGCTACAGCTTCATCCAAATCAGAAGGGAGATATTAAAGAAAAACTGATAGGAATCTGCCATTTTCAGCCACACTACCCACCAAGCATAACTGTACTTGCTGGACACCACAATTCACTGAGTGTCTAATTAATTCAATGCAAACTTCTGGCCTCTGGCAACCTCACACCTGGAAAGATAACACATGTACATGCACATTCCCACCCCTCAACCCCACCCCCCATCCCCACAGCCTCAGATACTTGACTTTATTAGGTTTTTTATAGCAGAACTGCCATCTCTAAGCTGTGACTCACTTTCCCTCTCTCAAGCTGCAGGTGTAACACTTAATGTACAACACTGTTTTTTGGTTTTAAACCCTTTCCTTCTGTGTTAGAATCAATACTGAGTATTGGTTCCAAGGCAGAAGAACAGTAAGGGCTAGGCAAAGGGAGTTAAATGATTTGCCCTGGATCATCGAGTGAGGAGGCATCTGAGGTCAGATTTGAACCCTGGATCTCCCATTTCTGGGCCTGGCTCTGAATTTATTTTGCAACCCAGCTGTCCCATATAACAATATTTTGAAACCCAGAAGAAAGTAACGGGATAAAGATGTAAAAGAAGGATGTAAAAGGCCACTGTGGGCCTATTCACCTTTTGCAATAATAAAATATACATTATTATATGTCTATTGCTATGATAAAAAAAAAACAACAGTAAGTTTTCTGTCTATTGCCTCTGAATGTCCCAGGAAGTCCCCCACCCATCCAACCAAGCCCTATTAATTGAATGTTTAAAGATGAATGTTTCAGGGGAGTAAATCGGGTACACTGCCTTCTCCAAATCATGGATGGACACACAGATACACTCTAACTGAACCGTTACTTTACCACCACCCCAGGCTTGCACTGGGCCATACCAGAGTAGCCCCATTTAGGAGTGAATTTTCCCCATGGATCTGCCATCCTGCTCTTGGATGGCTGGCATGCTTCCCAAACTCTACCCTAGCAACCTCCCCCATTCCACCCCACCCCATCCCATCGAAGGTCTGATCAAGAAGCTTCTGACTCATGCTATAGCTCTACTTCTCTCCCACAGAGTCCAAGCTGATAGATCCTATACTAATAACCCCACAGCTATGATTGCTGCAGATTCTAATAACACTGTCCATATTATGAGTGCCAATGCCAATAATGTTCTGGGTATTATCACTGTGAACACCAATAACTCCTGCTGAGATTGTCTCCAATAATGCCAGCACATACTGCAGCGATTGTCCTCACTAATGCCCACCCCTGTGACATTGTTAGAGCTGAAGAATGGGCCTCACTGTACTGAGAGGCAGGGCTAGAAGGGAAAATTGGCCTCCTTTAGGGCTAGAGGAAGCTCCTTGAGGCTTACCCCCAGGAGCTGTTGCTCCTGATCTCAGTAATTTCCCATCAGCCTAATAGGCCTGCTTTGGACCCAGATTAACCCCTCATGGAAAATGCCAATCATACCCAGTGCCAAAAGGAGACCAAGGTGGTCAAAGCAGACCTACTCTCCTGGGGAGCCCCTAGGATGGAGATGTGATCCTTGAGTTCTTCTACCCCTAGCCCCCCATATTTCTGCCAGAGTCTGGTGCCCTTCTTGTCTCTGTTCTCCATCCTGTCAGATCTAATAGAGAAAGCACCCAGATATACCTGGGCATCTGAGTAGCCTCTCCCTTGCCGCCCCCCCCCCTTGCACAGCCTGACTGCAGGCAGCTTTTGCTACCTTTGCCTGGCTGCAGAGTTGGGCTACATCATCTTGACACATAATTATCTGTACTCTTCTTAATCATCTGTGTTGCTACCTAACACAGACTAGAACTGGTTGCATGTTGTAGGCACCAAATGAGGGTTGGGAGAGAACTGCCCCCACTTTTCCTCTCTAGCCCTACTAGAACACAATCATGCTATTGAGCTTTGAGAAAATCCTAGAGTTGGGGGACCCAGCCGCCCCCATGGAAGCTCTCTTCTCCACCTACAGAGGGAAACTATCTGATTATGACCTGCCTTTGCCCTTCCAGGAGGAAGTAGAAAATTCTGCCTAGAACATGGGTTCTTCAAGTTTTGTTTTGTTTTTTTTCTCATGGAATCCTTCAGCCATCTGTCAAAGCCTGTGGACTCCTCAGAATAATGTTTGTTGTCTATTTTCATGTTTGAAAAAAAGTATCAAACTTCATTTGGTGGGGTAAGATGTAACTTTTTTCATCCGAATTCGTAGTCTTCCCTGAAATCTAACCACCCTGTTCTAGAGTAAGGGGAGGGAAAGAGGGAGGGTGAAAGGGGGGGAGAGAGGGGAAGAGAGAGAGAGAGAGAGAGAGAGAGAGAGAGAGAGAGAGAGAGAGAGAGAGAGAGAGAAGGGAGGGAAGAGAGAGAGAGAGAGGAGGAAACAGAAGGAGAGTGGGGAGACAGAGACAGACAGAGAGAGAGGGAGAGAGAAAGACAAAGAGAGACAAAGAGAAAGAGAGACAGGGAGAGATAAAAAGAGACAGATAGAAACAGAGAGACACAGAGACAGAGAGAGTCTGAGAGAGAAACTTCTGACCTCTCCTCCCACTCATCAAGGGCCAGGCTCCAGGGGTTTCTTGGTTGTAGGGAAGTTAAAAACCATAGAAAACAAACAGATCTTCTCCAGGGAGGAGAGTAGCCAGGTCTAACAAACAGTGACTATACTCTCCTGCCTTTCCTTTAATCTGCTGCAAATTGGTTCAGCCTATCTGGGCTGAAGAGCAGAGGGAAGACCCATTTGAAATCCATTCTAGCAGTGTAATAAGTAAGAAGAGAAAAGAAGATTGTTCCATGACTTGCCTCTATTCTTTTTCATACCCCCCAGTGCCCCCATCAAATAACCCAGGGATGAATATACAGAGGGTGTAAAGGAGGGAAAGGAGATGCTTTTCTGGATCCCTATTAGTGGAAAGGACAGGAGGGGCAGGGCAACCTAAATCAAATCCTTTTGAGTATTTGAAATAGACTTCAGAATCCCTCAGTCTGCTTAGGTACCAGGGTTTGGAAGGGAATGAGAATCCCGGAGGTCTCTGAAGGCAACAGATTCACATTCCTTTTTTTCTCTGGTACCAACCCTCCCCCACCATAACTGGGTCCCGGTAGATTTGGGGGTGGGAACCTTTTTCTCACCACCTCTAACCCTAATGCAGTACTGCAGCCGCCAAAACAACCAAAATGAAATTTAGTGAGTGGTGTAGCCCGTGGCAGCCAAATGGGTTTGGATATTTCAGAAGAAGGCGAAATAGAGCCAGACAAGCTGTTTCCCTGTGAAACGAGGCCATTAGGGCTCCTGGAAGGAATCCAGCACCAGGTCATCACTATCTTGCCAGGCCTGGGGCTCTCACATACTGTCCCCTCAGCCTGGGGTCCTCAAACACACTGTCCCCTCAGCTGAGGTCTGGGGGCCTCACCCATACTGTCCCTTCAGCCTGGGGGCCTCCCATGCACTGTCCCCTCAGCCTGGGGCCTTTAAACACAGTGTTCCTCACAGTTATACACAGAATGCCCTCACACACTTTGGACCCTTAGTTTGGAGCCCGGGGCCCTCATACATACATACATACATACTGTTCCCCCTTAGAGTAGGGCCTGGGGCCCTCACACACTCTGTCCCTTCAGCTTGAGGGCCTTAAACTCACTGTCCCTTCAGCCCGGGGCTATCATACATACTGTGCTCATCATAGCTTAAGGCCCTCACACATACTGTCCCCTCAGCTTGGGGTCTGGAATCTTTGAACTCATTGTTCCATCAGCCTAGGGCCCTCATGCATGCCGCCCTCATATCCTGAGGCCCTCAGATAAATTGTCCCCCAGTCTGAGTCAGGGGGCCCTCTCCTCTGCCTGGAAGCCTCACACAGGACTGTCTCAGGTTAAGGTTTTCACACACATTGTCCCCTCAGGTTTGGGGCACTCACATACCCTCAGTCTGGAGTCCAGAGCTGTTATCCACATTACCTCTTGACCAGGAGGCTACAGACCTAATGAGAATATATAGAAGGGGCTTTGGGGAATGGGCAGTTCCGGTTAGGGCTTTACCAAGGATGGGCCCTTTGAGACTCATGTCCAAAGAAACCCAGAAAACCCAAAGAATCCTCAAAGAATCCACAATTTTCTAGTTTTTAAAGGAGTAAGTAGCTTTGTCAAAGGTCGTTAATGCAGGAAAGGGAGAAGTTCTCAGAAAGAATTAAAATGTCCTTCTGCTTTCCTTTCTTTATTATTTCTTCCTCCCTGCTACCTAGACTCTGGGTTGAAATATTCCAAGCAAATGGAGGAAGTAACACATTCATATGCAGCTAAGCAAGACCCCTTTCCCTAGATTGTTTAAATAGGACACTTTTCCAGGTGTCACAGTGAAAACATACCAGGGCCTGTTGTGGGTGACATCTTCCCCCACCTTGACCAGTTTGGGTCAGAAGGAAAGAAAAAAAAAAAAACAGAAGGAAACAGGATGAGCTCTGGTACTAACTCTTTGGCTTTCTGTGTCTTCTGCCCTCCTAAACCTTCTCAAGGCAAATGGGTTCCTGTTCCACTGAGAATCAAATGAGGATAGGGTGAGTCCCAATGGTAGGTGAGCAGATGGCGGAGCTGATGGCTGAGCCTGTACCCTACCTCTGTCTGGGAGCCAGCAGGGCAGTGGGGGGACCAGACTTCATGACTAAAACTGATCTCACCAAAGAGCAGCTGCAAGGCCAGGCCAGAAACCGGAGCCCTGTGCCCAGGGACAAAGCACGCAAAGAGGAGGCCAAGCCTTTCTCCTCCTCCCTACCTTCATCACGTTTCCTCTTCTCGCCATTGGAGCGAGGAATCCCCAGGATCCCATTGATGGAGTACGAGCCCACAGGATCATTGGAGGCGCTGGAAACAGGAGGGGAGGCCGTGCTGGGAACTAGACAAGGCAAAGTGGAAAGGCTGTCAGGAGAGCAGCCTCAGTCTCAGGCCAGAATCCCAAGTCAGGGTGGGAAGCATTCAGAGGGAGCCCATGATATCTTTCTCTATCTGGAGCTTGATATTTCTGTTGCTACATTTATTGCTACATTTCAACCCTATTTAATTCTCCCTCATCTCAGGCCTTCCTTGTAATACAGAAACAAGACATTCCTCAGGATATTACAGGATTGCAAGAGGGGTAAAAGACATGCCAAGATAAATTCAACAAAGGAGATAAAGTTTAGTGAAGTCTGTTCAACAGATATAGCCACATATATCCTGGTCCTATTTTCCTGGGCCTGATGAAACCACCTTGGAGCAAGCAACTTTTTCCCTGGTTCTTACCTTTCATGACTGAACTCACAATGGACTTCAGATAAAGAGAAAAGAGGACAGAGAGGGAGAAACTGAAAACACACAGAAAACGAGACAGAGAAATAGAGAACTAGGAAGAGAGAGGGAGAGAAGAAGAAGGAGAAGGAGAAGGAGAAGGAGAAGGAGAAGGAGAAGGAGAAGGAGAAGGAGAAGGAGAAGGAGAAGGAGAAGGAGAAGG
>NW_025351339.1:0-5619 GCF_016433145.1 Gracilinanus agilis
CTTCCTTCCTTCCTTCCTTCCTTCCTTTCTTCCTTCCTTCCTTCCATTCTGGAAGACTGAGGCAAAGGAGAGCAAACAAAAGAGCTCAACAGAGCTAGTGATTATATGAAATAAGTGCTAAGTATAAATAAGGAAAGAGGCTGTCAGCAACTTTGAACCAAGCTTATTGACATGGAGTAACTGCAGTGGAGGAGAATTGGCTGGAATAATTTAATTAGGATATTAACATATTATTGATATGGCATCAGTGAGCTCCATTCTCTGTCGTTTGGATCGAAGGATAGTTAATATCTTATAAATCAAATTCCAAAGCAGAATACAAGCATAAGACAAGAATAGCAGCTGCAGCCAGGCAGTCGATAAACATTTATTAAGCACCTACTATGTGTTAGGCATTGTGCTAGGAGCTAAGGATTCAGGGGAAGAAATAATGTCCCTGCTCTTGTGGAGCTCATAGTCTAAAGGGGAGACAACATGCAAACAATCATGTACAAGTAAGCTGTTGACAGAAGAAATTAGAAGTCAGCATCAACATCGCTATTCTTATAGGAATATTACCGATTCTCTTCTGGCCTGGACATATAGCATGCTCTCTCCCTTCTCCTTACTTTTAACCAGACTATTCCTAATGCCTAGAATGCCCTTCCTACTTCCTTCCACTGTTTACAATCCTAAAAATTTCCTGCAAAGCTCAGCGGCTCCTATACGGTCTTTACTACTACCCTATCCTGCCCTGCCTCACTCTACCTCCACAGCTCCCGGTGCCTCCTCTGGAAATATTCTTTCTAGGTAGCCTCAAGTACTGGGTCTGGAGTCAGAAAGCTCTGAGTTCAAAATTCAGCCTCAGACACTTACTGGCGGTGTGACTCTGGGCAAGCCACTTTGTCCCTGTTTGCCTCAGTTTCCTCCCCTATAAAATGGAGATCCCTACCATGTCGAGTTGATGTGAGGACCAAATGAGATAATAATTATAAAGTACTTAGCACAGTGCCTAGCAAAAAGTAAGAGCTCTATAAATATTATTAATTATGTTATTATGATTATGATTATGTAAGTAGTCTACCTACAAAGAATATAAGCTTCTTGAGGGCAGGGGCTATTTCATTCTCGCCTTTGAATCCCCAGCACATAGCACGTATGCACTTAACAAATTCTTGTGAATTGATTGACTGACTGTCCATCCCTAGTTGTCCTTTATCTGATGGATGAAAATGATTGTACCTTTCCTCCGCCTCTGTACTTAAAGACATACATGTCGTATTTCCCAAAAGAACGTAAGATACTGGAAAGCCGGTTGTTTCATTTCTGGTTTTGTGCCTAGCACAGTGTCTGGCACATAATGATTAACGGTGGATCGTCTAGATTAATCAGTTATTTTCTGGACTCCAATATTCCTTTGGCCAATGGACAACCCAAAGAACTCTTCCTTTAGCACATGTTGTTTGGACAAGTGTATCAGATGGACAGTGAGTTGGAGCCCAAACCAAAGAGAAAGAGGAAGAGGAGGGGGAGAAGAGGAAGCTGAATTGCCTCTGGGAAGGAGCCCAGGCCTATTAATGATCCCAAGCTTCTTTCTGAACCAACGGCCAGTCTTTTTCATGCCAGCCTCCTTCTGGTAAGGGTAGCTTCCAGTTGCGGCATATCACCATCTCCAAAGTATTAAAGCCATGGGTTATCCAAAAGGCCATGGAGAGACTAAGTCTTGTGGGTGTGATGGAATCACGCCTGAGGAGGGGCATCCAAGATTTTATCAGCACTGATCGGAGCTATGTTGAAGAAACATACCTTCTTCCTGGCAGGAGAAAGAGAGGTGGGAACATCCAAGTGGAAGACGGTAAATCCTCATGTGCCAAACACAAATAGGAAGGTATTCCACGAATATGCTCATGAGGATCCCTGAAGGCCACATATTTGTTTCAAAATGTGCTATTTTCTATATTTTATGGTATTTTTATTTATTTTGTTGAGTATTTCCCAATTACGTTTTAATCTGGCCTCGGCTGCACTGGGGCATGTATGGCCAACGTGTTTGACACGTCAGTGTACACTATATAAGATGGGCATGTTTTGGTGGTGGTTGTTGCTTAAAATTGTTTTGTTGATACAAGGGAGGGTCCAAAGGAGGACTAATGGGGAAATGATGGAATAAAAACCAAAGTCAATAAGAAATAAGATGATGATAAACAATTATATTATGGGAGAAACTGTGGGAAGAAGTAGGCCAGTCCTTAGCAAGATGGAGAGAAAACTGATAGACAGCCTGGGTGCTCCCTTGGTCTTGCTAGGTCAAAAAATATGGAGGAGAGCCCCCAACACACTGGAGTGAGCCCTCTGGTAGATTTGTGGGAGGACATGGGTGAAGGTATTACAGGATGAAAACCAGAGGACTCAATGGCCATAGATTTACAACTTCTCCAGATTTATTTATTTGTGTATCTCTCACATCTCTCAGGAGAATATAAGCTCTTTGAAGGAAGGAACTATTTCCTAGCATAGTGCCTGACATATATTAGCTGTGTGAGCCTGGGCAAGTAAGTCATTTACCCACTTTTTGCCTCAGTTTTCTCTTCTGTAAAATGGGGATAATGATCCCACCTACATTCAAAGATTATTGTAAATATTGTCATCATTATTATTATTACAGTGTATAATGTTATCATAACTTCTAATGATAATAGTATTTATATAGTGCTTTAAGTTAGGAGGAACAGTGAATAAAGTGCCATGACTGGAGTCAGGAAGATTCATCTTCCTGAGTTTAAATTGAAGCTTAGACACTTCCTAGCTGTGTAACCCTGGATAAGTCACTTAGCCTTTTTTTTTTTTTAACCCTTACCTTCCATCTTGGAGTCAATTCTGTATATTGGTTCTAAGGCAGAAAAGAGGTAAGGGCTGAGCAATGGGAGTGAAGTGACTTGCCCAGGGTCACACAGCTAGGAAGTGTCTGAGGCCAGACACGAATTTTTACTATTAGTTCTTGGAAGTTCTCCACATTGATCAGAGATCTGAAATAGAAAACTTTTCTGATTCCCCACCCCCACCCCCCCAGGTATTACCATTCTCTCCCTCTCAAATATAGAGAATAATTTGAGTCTCTATAATACTATGATCACAATACTACAAATATGATTCTCTAATTGTATAAAACTATCATAATTTTACACAGAGGATAGGAACCAATTTCCATAAGAAGGAGACCCAAAGAACCTAAAAAGTACCTCAGTGAGCAAACCTTTGACTTAACCAAATGGACAGAGATGGAACCCAGAAGCAAAACTTGTTTATTATACAAACTTCTTTGTAAATCCTTAAGAACAGCATCACCTCATTAAGCAGAGAGAAACAATGGGAGTTAAAAATCAGTTTAAAGAGAGTTTTGTGACTGTTCAGGCTGAACTGACCAATATTTCCTGGCAGCATTTAAAATTGAAAACGAAAGGGGTGCAACAAAAAGGAAAAAAAATGGAAAAGATCTGCAAAATTTTTTTGGTATTTTTTTAAACCCTTAATTTCCGTGTATTGGCTCCTTGGTGGAAGGGCAATGGGGGTCAAGTGACTTGCCCAGGGTCACACAGCTGGGAAGTATCTGAGGCCAGATTTGAACCTAGGACCTCCCATCTCTAGGCCTGACTCTCAATCCACTGAGCTACCCAGTTGCCCCCTGCACATATTTTTCCAGTTTTTTATTTTAATTTCATTTTTTCCAAATACATCCCTATCCCCTACCTAGCAATCCTTCCATTATAACAAAAATTTAAGAAGTGGGAAAAAGGTTTGATTAACACCAATTAGCCCATCATGTCTGGAAGTATGTGTTACATTCTAAGGTCATTGCTTTTCACTTCTGAAAGATGGGAAAGAAGTTTCTAGAAAGATTTTCATTTTTTAAAAAAATGTTTTTACATTCAAGAACAATGGAGCCACAACAATAAGACAGTGTTGGAGGTTCTTCTCTAGGAGGAAGAAAGGGTGCCCTGGAAAACAAGAAAAGGAAGAAACATCTGAAATAGAACAAGAGACACAATTGTGAGGGCACTGAAGGATTGATCACCAAACAACAGAAAGAGGGGAAGATACCAAAAAGGTCGGCCAAAGGTGGAAATATCTTGGCCTTTATGAATATTAAATTTTAAATGACTAACCTCTATATCTATTTTCCTATCTATGTAAAATCTTTATGAGAATTATTTATACAAAGTTTGAGTCCATCCTTGATTGAAGGTGTTAGTAAGGGAACAGGCAGACTTTTTTAAAACTAAATTTTATTTTCCTCCCAATTACATGTAAAAACAATTTCCAACATTTTCCAAAGTATATTAAGTCTTAAATTCTCTCCCTCCCCTCCTTACTTTCCCCCTGCCCTATTGAGATGGTAAGCAATCTCATATCAATTTTACATGTGCAATTATGTAAGGTATTTTTACATAGAACAGGCAGACTTTAAAAGGAATAACAACAACAATAAATAACATTTATGTAGTGCTTACTATGCGCCAGGGACTGTGATAAGTTCTTTACAATTATTATTTCATTCGATCTTCACAACAGTCCTGGGAGGTGGGTGCTGCTTATTATTCCCATTTTGCAGATGAGGAAACTGAGGCAAACAAGTTAAGTGAGTTGGCCAGGATCATACAGCCACTAAATGTCTAAAGACAGTTTTGAACTCAGGTCTTCCTGATTCTAGGCGGAATGCTTTATCTACTGCTCCACCTAGTTGCCCCAATTACACAATGGACTGAAAAATCCAAGACATTCAAATTCAAAACAAGATCTGTGGGTGCAAACTTTCTGTAGATTGTTTAAAAAAAGCCCAGGATCTGACTGAACAAAACCGTGCTTTCACAGCTCTTTCCCAATGGGGTGTCTTTCATCTACACATCAGTCATTCAGGATTCCTTGAAAGATTCAATGAGATAAACTTGCTCAGTGAGGCCTCTGATCAGGAACATCAGATGAAACAAGATCTATGCCCGACAAAGACAGTAACCACTATGATGAAGGATGCCCAACTGAAGAGGAATTCCCTGTTGATTGTTAAATAGTGCAGATGCTACCATTTGGGGATGAGGTTATACTACTTACATCAAGACTCAAGACATGGTAGAGACTCCTGCAAGAGATCCATAACCATGCAAGAGATGAGTTTGGCCTGACCATCCACAGAGGAAAAACCAAGTGGATGAAGGAAGCCCATTTCCCAGATTTTGAAGCGCCAGTGAGATGGACATCATAGAACTTGTCCATTAGTACACAAAGCTGAGACAGATACTACAAATAGGCAACAATTTGGGCCCAGCACGAGACAGGAAGAAGACGGCCTCTTTTACTTTTGGATATTGCAAAATTCTAACTTCTTGCAGAAAAAAAAAACAACTTTTTAGTATGAATATAACCTTCAGGGTTACCCAGGGTTTTGCCTGCTATTGCACAGGCACGATAGAGGATTAGTGGAGAGACAATGATTACTCATTCTATGAGGGATAGAGTTGGTGCAAGAGTTTAGGAGAAGAAAAACTTTCTTCCTGTTTCAAGAGAAGACACACCTAGTTCCAGACCCTCTCTGGGGAGAAGTTGAGAGAGAGAGAGAGAGAGAGAGAGAAGAGAAGAGAAGAGAAG
>NW_025351340.1:0-2984 GCF_016433145.1 Gracilinanus agilis
CTCTCTCTCTCTCTCTCTCTCTCTCTCCCCTTCCTCCCCCTCTCTGTCTCTGTCTCTCTCCGTCTGTCTGCCTGCCTGCCTGTCTGTCTGTCTGTCTCTCTCTCTCCCCTCCTCAGTCTCTCCCTTTCTCTCTGTCTCTTTGTCTCTGTCTTTCTCCCTCTGTCTGTCTGTCTGTCTGTCTGTCTGTCTCTCTCTCTGTCACTCCCCCTCCTCAGTCTCTCCCTCTTTGTCTCTGTCTCTCTCTCTCTCACACACACACACACCAGTTCCTGCTCTAAAGAATCAATCTGTTCTAATGAATGTATATTCTGCTGTTCCAAAATCCCAAATAATCTCAGAGATATGCTGTAAATGCGTTATTTTATTTTATATTAAACCCTTACCATCTTTTTTATAGCCCACACTAAGTATCAGTTCCAAGACAGAAGATCAGTAAAGGCCAGGCAGTTTGGGTTCATTGACTTGCCCAGGGTCATACATCTAGGAAGTGTCTAAGGGCAGATTGGAATCTCCAGGTCAGCCTCTCTGTCCACTGAGTCACCTAACTGCCCCATGATAAATGTTTAACAGTTAGGAAAACACATACAAAACAAAAAATGTACACAAGATACATTTTAAAATTTAACTTGTACCATTAACATCTTTCCTGGCAATTCTTTAAGTCTAGACAATCAACAAAACAATAAACAGAGCCTTGATATTTGTAGCTTTGCCAATTTCTGACATACTCAGGTTGAAAATGTAAGAATTTAACAACTGACTTTTTGTGAGTTGGGGAAACCTTCTTCTAGCAGCTGTCAGAGGCCTCATGGGAAACAATGGGGTCTCCCCTCTGCCTCCTGCACCTACCACCCCTCTTCCCCATTGGAGGTCAAACAGAGACTCAGGGACAAACCTGTGGAAGGGATAAGAATTCAGGGATGGAGTTGGAATGGGGACTAGATGGCCAATGGGGTGGGTCCTTCCAGTTCTGTGGTTTGGTCAATACCTGACTAGCTTAATCCTTTAAAGGTAATTCTCTGCCTGCAGAGGGGGGGAATGATAGAAGAGTTTGTCTGAGTTCTTGGAGAACTGAATGAATAACCATCCTCCCAACCCCAAAGGATCCCAACTGGAGAAACTCCATCAGGTGGAATTACTGCCCAGTGACTCATCCTTGTGACGGGACAAGTAACCTGAGAAGCCAGAGAAGCTTCACATTCCACTGGTGGAAATCTGTCACAAACCTACAAGAGATGTGATGTCAGTAAGGGAAAGAGAATGGAGGACATTACTGAAGTGTCATGGCGGAAGAGGGCTCGACCCAGGCTGGCCATGATAGCTGAGCCACTGGTTGGGGGATGGCTCTTGGTGCTTCCAGTCAGAAATTAGAAATGGAGATATCCTAAACGTGGTGCCACAAAAATCTCCCTAATGCACATTTCAGATCATGTTATGCCCCTGTTCAAAAAACCCTCAATGGCTCCCCAGTACCTATAAATTAGATTATAATCCTCCTCCCCATCAGCTTGGCAGGTAAGGTTCTTTCATGATATTGCTTCAATTTTCCTATTCAGTCTTATTTTCATATGGATCTCCTTCACAAATGGAATATTCCAGCAAACCTGGACTTCTGGTTCTTTTCTTAAATTGGATGTTCCATCTCCCACCTCTGTGCTTTTATATAGGCTGTGCTCCATGTCTGGAAAGGTAAATTTTATTATTTTTTCTGTAGAGGTGGATGGGTTAAGGTTAAAAAAAAATGCTAGATTTGGAGGTCATGAAGACTTGAATCTTGTCCCAAACATTTACTAGTTACTCTGGGCAAGTCATATAACCTTCCGTGCCTCAGTTTCCTCAGCTGTAAAATGAATATAATAATAGTATCTCTCTCAGTATCACTGTAATGATTCAATGAGATAATATATGCGAAGTACTTTTGAAACCTTAAAGTGCTTTATAAAGCTAGCTATTATTTTTATTGTTATTAATAATAAAGCGTCCATTGAATTAGTTTTAATTCAATAGACCGGTAGTAAGTCTGGACAATTTAACAACTCTAAGGGATGGGAGACATTTGTTTGATGTTCTCTATGGGAGGTATGGAAGTGCTCATTAATGCTAGGATTCAATGAGATGTAAATGGGTCAATAAATAACTCCAGCTGCATCTAGGAAATGTCAACAATCATGTCAGCAGGGCTCAGAGATTTAGAGCTCAAGGGGACCTCCCAGGCTAATCTCGTCCAACCCCCTGATTTTACAGAGGAGAGAATGGAGGCCCAGGGAGGAGGCTAAGTGATTTCAGATTGGACAAGAGAGATTCAGAGCTGGTAGGGAGGGGTCTTAGAAGGGGACCTCCAACTCCCTTCCCCCTTTTCTAAAGGGATTCGAGGAGGGCCCCCGGCAGAGTGGAGGGACCCAGAAATGCCCACTGCAAGATTTGTACAAGAGGAGAAGGTGTGGAGGGCCTCCACAGAAGGAGCATCCACATTGATTAGGCTGATCCAAATAGAGCAACCTCATGATTATGTATTCGTCTCAATTCTGTCATTCGTTGGCAACATTCTCATGTATGAATTAATCATTGACTCAGTTTCCTCATTGGTCAAATGGGTATAAAACCCTCTGCTCTGCCTCTCGGTTGGAGTTAGGAGGATTAAACCAAGGATTCTCTTGGTTCTAATTCAGTCCAGAGGGTGGAATAAGGAGCAAAGAGTAGAAGGAAGTTAAAGAAGGAAATTTTGGCTCCATTGTAGGAAAAATCTCCTAACAAGGAGAACTATCCCAAAAGGAGACGGGGCTGCCCAGGGAGGTGGTGGGTTCTCTCTCCCTGAAGGCTTTCAAACAGAAAGTCTGGAAAACTAGTTGTTGGCATTGTTGTAGAAACCATTCCTGTTTGGGGCTGGAGAATAGAATGGGATCAAAAGTCCTGACTTCAAGTCCAATCTCTCTCTCTCTCTCTCTCTCTCTCTCTGTCTCTCTCTCTCTCTCTCTCTCTCTCTC